>NW_015670386.1:706779-714067 GCF_001515625.1 Sinocyclocheilus rhinocerous | reverse complement strand
CTTAAATACTATTTGTGTACTGAAATATGTATTTCTTGCAGATGCATGAACTAATTTTTTTTTTTTTTTTTGCTAAAAGCTAAATCATAAAAAGTTGAATCGACTGTCAGAATGTCAAGTCATGTTAAAAGAGGACTTATCTGATGTTTTGATGAATATACATAACCTAATTTGCTACCTGTTTAGGTTCTAAACAAAAAAAGACTTTGAAATCTAGTTTGCACTCAAACTTTGTCTAGGGTGATCGTTCTTAGAGTTTGGACAAGTTGGAACTGCTGAGTATTGTTTGGGGTCTATCTTAAACAATCGCGCTAGTGAATTCCAGAGCATAAACAATGCACCCAGCACTCCCTCCCACTCACTCCTCCGTACCGCCACCCCCTCTCCACCTATCTACAGTTGTTGCCGTGGAAACATACAAAGAGATTTGTAAGCAGGCGGCTCAAGTTCTGTTGCCATGGCAACGGCTGGGTTTCATCAAGGCTTCGAGGGTCTAGTTTTCGCAGTTTTTCCGAAATTTGTCAAAGTGACCACCGGCAGACTGCCGACTTCACATTAAACCTGCGGTATAAGCAGTAAATGACTCCTGATTGCGAGGAGGAAATATTCCAGGGCGCCGAGCGGGGGCTTATTAAAAGGCGCTTGTGGCGTCTTATGTGACCCAGCTTCTCTTTCTGGATATGCTGTGCAAAACTCATAAATTATCGCTGATGAGAAAATTCCTCTTCCTCTGAACATTCATTATGGGTATAAAACGAGAACGGGCTTTATGAAAACCTAATTGTTGGATCTAAAGGCATTAAAATGGCCCGTGTGAGCTTCATTTCCGCTGAGCGCTCACCTGACATAATTTCATCATAACATTATTCAGGAGCACAAATGAAGCTAAAGAAAACCCGGCAGTAACAAAAAGGTATTAGAATTTCCTAAACTGCCATTCAGGTCTTAATTACTGAGGTAGACTAAAGGACTGCTATGAATATAATTACAGCTGGAGTCCCTCCTGTGATGACCTGTCTTATGACCCGTCATGGTTTATGTATCAATCTGAATCTCCATGCTTCTTTAGAAATATAGTGAAAGGAGCTGTTCACACAGGAAGCTTTCCAAAAAAAGGTAGACAGAGTGAGGTGGTACGGAAGAGAACACTGGGGTCTCTGGATTTTATTTTTCATTTTTAAAAGAATATCTTAAAAACTAGCTATGAGAATTCTGAGTCATTTCCGTGAATTCTTCAGAAAGATCTTTAATGTTTTTTAAAGAAGTCACTTATGCTCATCAAAGTTGCATTTATTTAATCAAAAATACAGATGATTGCAATTTAAAATAATGGTTTACTATTTTAATATACTTTAAAACATAATTTATTCCTGTGATCAAAGCTGAATGTTCACCGTCATTACTCTAGTTTTCATTGTCACATGATCCTTCAGAAATCATTCTAATATGCTGATTTATTATCAATGTTGGAAACAGTTTTTGCTGCTTTTTTTTTGGGAAACTGTGATACTTTTTTTCAGGACTCTTTGATGAATAAAAAGTTAAAAAGGAATTTATTTAATAAATAAATATTTTGTAATAATATGCACTACCGTTCAAATGTTTCAGCAAGCATAGTGTTAATAAATCAGAGTGATTTCTGAAGGATCATGTGACACTAAAGACTGGAGTAATGGATGATGACAATTCAGCTTTGCATCACATTAATAAATTATATTTAACAGTATATTAAAATAGAAATAATAGAAATGTCACGCCCCAGGACTTTCTTTGTGTGTTTTTCTCCCCATATTCTCCCTGTGACCTAGTTCCTCCCTCGTGTTGATTTGTGTTCTTTGATTTCAGGTGTTTCCATGGTTCCTCATTAGTTTTCATGGTTGTTGATTAATTACTCCACCTGTTTCAGTTCTCCTTGGTTATGTTCCCTGTGTTTATAAGCCCAGTGTTTCCTGTGTCTAGCGTCCTGTGTTAAACGTCATTCCCGGTGCTACATGTGTGTTCCTTGTGGTTTCGATAAATAAAGACTGGATTTATGGTGATTCTCCTACGTGCTCCACGTTCCTCGCTCCAACACAGTAGCAGTTGTGACAAGAACATTTTTATTTTAAATTGTAATAATATTTCACATTACTGGTTTTCCTGTATTTTTGATCAAATAAATACAGCTTTGATGAGCATAAGCATCACATTTAGTACATATATTTAGTACATACAAATATTGGAATCAGGCACAGATAGCGAGTTGTTGACCCTAGAACTGCCCAGACTGCTTCAGTTCAATTCATTATTAATTAGTTCAGAATGGTTTTGTGATGCGGTGAATGGATTCATGATACAAATTAAAGTTTACATGTTCACGTGCGCAGATGGAAGCAATGTCTGTTTCATGAATGAATCCTTCTTTTAACTTTAATCTTCCCGATGACCTTGTTCACTCACATTCTTAATGATTTGTTCTAAAATCTGACTGAGTTCTCCAATGCATCCTATGTGAACAGCCTCACAGAAGTCATCCAGTCTGGCAGCCATAGATAGACACACTGAGACCAAAGGCGTGATGGAAATGCTCATGATCTGAGCTCATCTTATTGGTGGGCAGTGCTTGGTGAGGAGTCTCTTGTGTGTCCTGCACTGGTTTATTCTTTCACAGATAAAGAGAAACAGTGCTCAGAAGGTTGTTTTATGTTCCACATGACCAGTCCCAGGATCAGTCATTTGTCTCAGACAGGAAGTTAGTGTTACAGGAGCGAACACTCAGGGGGAAAACAGTGGGAGATAAAAGTCTACCTCACACATAAATATTCATGTCAGTTGTGGATGAGGGTTGAGAAATTGAATCTCATTGCAGTGACTCACCATGTGACAGGCACTAGATCTGCAGACTCAATGTGTTCATAGGGCTTTCAGTAATCATGCCCTTAGACCAAGCAGCGGACTGGTGGGTGCAATGGATAACTCACTCGGGCTTGAATATACGGAATAAACCGCAGCAGTACACACATCCTCTGCAGAAATACCCATAAGAGATCAATGTCTGGCATGACAGATTGCATCAGTGATTGTTTTGTGCACTTCATTGTGTTCTGGTTTAACCAGTATGAATGAAAAGGTACTGCTGTAATTAAGCCAGAGATGTTCTGGTCTCTTCGGTTGATGTTTCAGCATGCTCTCATGAGGATAGCACCATGATCAACAAGACAAAGCATCTAATTAATGCTTGGAAAAACCAATAGCGCTATCGCGTAATTGGTAGCACCTGTGTCATTAACAGCCAAGACCTTTTAAAGGGATAGGTCTGAAGAAGATATTTTGCATTTTTTCTGTTTTTGTTTGTTTGTACAGTGAATGTCAGTGGGTTTCATTTGTCTGTCTGTCTGTCTATCTATCTACAGCTCTGAAGAAAAAAAACAACTGCAAAATTATTTATCTGGTTTTACTATTTATAGATATGTTTGAGTAAAATGAATGGTACTGCTGTAATTAAGCCAGAGATGTTCTGGTCTCTTCGGTTGATGTTTCAGCATGCTCTCATGAGGATAGCACCATGATCAACAAGACAAAGCATCTAATTAATGCTTGGAAAAACCAATAGCGCTATCGCGTAATTGGTAGCACCTGTGTCATTAACAGCCAAGACCTTTTAAAGGGATAGGTCTGAAGAAGATATTTTGCATTTTTTCTGTTTTTGTTTGTTTGTACAGTGAATGTCAGTGGGTTTCATTTGTCTGTCTGTCTGTCTATCTATCTACAGCGCTGAAGAAAAAAAACAACTGCAAAATTATTTATCTGGTTTTACTATTTATAGATATGTTTGAGTAAAATGAATTTTTTTTGTTTTATTCTATAAACAACTGACAACACTTCTCCCAAATTCCAAATAAATGTCATTTAGAGCATTTATTTGCAGAACATGACAACTGGTCAAAATAACAAAAAAGATGCAGTGTCTTCAGACCTCAAATAATGCAAAGAAAACAAGTTCACATTCATTTTTAAACAACACAATGCCAATGTTTAACCTTTGAAATAACCCTGATTTTCAATCAAAACTTTCATGCGTCTTGGTATGCTCTCCAACAGTTTTTCACATTGCTGTTTGGAGACTTTATGCCACTCCTAGTGCAAAAATGAAAGCAGCTTGGCTTTGTTTAATCGCATGTGACCATCCATCTTCCTCGTGGTCACAGAGGTTTTCAATGGGGTTAGGTCTGGAGATTGGGCTGACCATGAGGGTCTTGATCTGGTGGTCCTTCATTCACACCTTGATTGATCTGGCTGTGTGGCATGGAGCATTGTCCTGCTGGAAAATCCAAACCTTAGAGTTGGGGAACACTCCTGTCAGAACAGAAGGAAGAAAGTTTTCTTCTAGGATAACCTTGACTTGATACGTGACTTGTTTCATGCACCCTTCACAAAGACAAATGTGCCCAAATCCAGCCTTGCTGAAGCACCCCCAGATCATCACAGATCCTCTACCAAATTTCACAGTGGGTGCAAGACACTTCATTAGATGACCAGGTGTTGGGCAAAGTTGAAAATTGGACTCATCAGAGAAGATGACCTTACTCCAGTCTTCTACGGTCAAGTCCTTATGGTATTTTGCAAACCTCAGCCTGGCTCTTCTTTGCTTCTCACTGATGAAAGGCTTTTTTTCAAACTTTTTCCTGTCCCTAGGAGCCTGTTTTGAACCATCCTTGCAATGCACTTCACCCCAGCTGCCATTTGCCGTTCTTTTTGTAGGTCTCTTGATGTCATCCTATGGTTGTTGAGTGGCATTCTAAACAGTCATCTATCTATCTATCTATCTATCTATCTATCTGTTTACACATGAAACAAAGAAAGACATAAATCAAGCTTTAATGTAAAGATGGGTGCGTAGGTGAAGCAAAACTGCATTTTAATTCAGATGCAACCCTGTGAAAGGAGCAACATCAGTGTCAGTCACTCAGATGTAACATCAAGTCATATAGATTACTTAGTAAACATGTATACTTTTTCAGTTTATTCAAGGGATAGCCCTAAATATTTCTCAAATGAACATCAAATTTGTATGTACTGCTTTGCATACTTTATGAAAAAAAAAAAAAAACAGTTTGGGAGAGCATATGATATTTAACATATAATATGAATGAAATTAACTTAACTTTTTGTTTAGCAATAGTAAGTACAAGCAAAAGCTGTCATGTAAACAAATTTGTCCACGCTGCATGATACATGCAAACTTGGCATTAATGTACATGTGCAAACAAAGAAAATCAAAAACCTCTAATTGTGAATTTAACAGTAGGCAATCTTAAATAAACTAGGAATAAATCAAAGTACAATTAAATGAACCGTCACCAATTATATCAGTTTAGTGTATCTTTAATAAATGTCATAGGTATACAAAGACACTGCACAAAAATAGTAGTTACATTACTGTTTTAAAGTCAGCTTATCTGCCATGTGGTGACATATCCTAATGTAAAAGCACTGTAAAAAAAAAAAAAATGAATTGCATTTTACACTCATAGATAAGAACAAGTAGCAATACTGAAATATGAAAAGAAAAAGATAAGCCCTTGAATCTGATTAGTTTCTCAGTATCCAATACAGGTTCAAATGATCATTTTCCAACTTCCAATTAATCATAACCTCATAACAATCAGACTTATCTCAGGCTCAGTCCATTAATCACAGTCAATACCATTTCTCAACCTCATCTCTCTAATTGAAATTAGGTTGTGTGCATAATTTGGAGATTTCTGACTGGAGTATAAAAACGCAAATCAGTGAGTGCTATTTGTGAATATGCTGGTTTTTGGTTTTTATGTGTATATGTGAAACGAACTAACCTAACTTAAGACTAATATTCATGCATTGATGTATTTATAAATGAATCATTTATTGATAAAGAACACAACTGATTAAATTTCATCCATTTATTTATCTTACCCTGTTATCTAAGCTCACTCTAAAATATGAAAACATAAAGGTAATACTCTCCTCTCACTGTTGTTTCACTGTTTCTCATGTTCATCTCCGTTCTGGCTCTGAACAGTTTTGGGTAACACCTTAGTATAGGGTATACCAATTCTCACTATTTACTAGATGCTTATTAGCATGCCTATTATTAACATACATTATTGTATTGGCTGTTTATTAGCACTTATAAAGCACATATTTTGTATAACCATATTCTACATCCCTAATCCTACCCAATACCTAAACTTAACAACTACCTTACTAACTATTAATAAGCAGCAAATTAGGAGTTTATTAAGGCAAAAGTCATAGTTAATGGTTTGTTAATAGCAGAAATTATTCTTAAAATAAAGTGTGACCCAGTTTTGTATTGCAGCACAATCCGTGTATCATTTGTTCATTAGTTTTTTGATTTAATATTGAAAGTAGAAAAATGAAAAGAAAAAAAAAACGGCTCCTTTTTCATTTTTTAGTTTTCTTCCGAAAAACGAGAATTCAACAACTTCAAAAACGAGAATTTTTCGTTCAGGGATAGAAAAATGAAGAAACATCTTGAATATTCGATTTCTACATGTGGGAGGGAATCAAACGCCTCTTTCTGCTGATTGGTCAGCCGAAGATCAAACCGTGCCGTTATCAGTTCTTCCGCAGTTTTCGCGCAGCAGAATAATAGTCCTCCGCTGCTGCAGTTGTACGGATTCTTAATGCATTTATTGCAACTACATTACATCTTTTTTCATCAAACAAGCAGACTAATGAATAGCTCGACACAACTTGTACCGGGGCAGAGCCCAGACAGGGCTTTCTTCAGTGTAGATATAAATTCTATCGTTTGCATGAGCTGGGCATGGAAGGGTATATAACGGCTGTCATAGCCTACCCTGCTCGCCCAGTAAGTCTGTTTGTTTAATTAAGCAATTAAAGAATTAATTTGTTTCAAAATAAATATTTTAAACACTAAGACAAAAAGGAAAGAATAATAAATTGGCTTGGGTATATATAGGCCTATAACATTCACGCAAGAACTGTCATCGACTGACAACCGGAGAACAACAGATATTAGGCTAAATAGCTTACTCTAAGAATTTTATAATGTAATCTTGTGTTTTATTAAAATTTATTATAATTGATATCTCAAAAGTATATGCGCTCGCACACAGGACTGCAATGCAAGATTTTCATAAAATGTAATAACTCGCCATTTCGGTTTGTTTCTCACCACAGTATACCTTCAGAATGCTTGGAATATATGTCACGAGATGCATAGGATTATTTTACGACAGATATGCATCCGCTTCAAAAAACAAACAAACAAAAAAAAAAC
>NW_015670386.1:705236-706242 GCF_001515625.1 Sinocyclocheilus rhinocerous | reverse complement strand
AATTAATTTGTTTCAAAATAAATATTTTAAACACTAAGACAAAAAGGAAAGAATAATAAATTGGCTTGGGTATATATAGGCCTATAACATTCACGCAAGAACTGTCATCGACTGACAACCGGAGAACAACAGATATTAGGCTAAATAGCTTACTCTAAGAATTTTATAATGTAATCTTGTGTTTTATTAAAATGTATTATAATTGATATCTCAAAAGTATATGTGCTCGCGCACAGGACTGCAATGCAAGATTTTCATAAAATGTAATAACTCGCCATTTCGGTTTGTTTCTCACCACAGTATACCTTCAGAATGCTTGGAATATATGTCACGAGATGCATAGGATTATTTTACGACAGATATGAATCCGCTTCAAAAAAAAAAAAAACTAAAGTCATTAAATTGGCAAGTGCAAGCAGGACATTTTTTGTGTGTTTTGAAAAAAAGTAATAAGCCTTTAGAACAACATTAAGGTGAGTACTTGCTCTACTTCACACAGTTCCAATAAATTGCGATGGGTTAAATAAAGTCAATAAGCAGACAGATGCGACTACAGTCAAGCGCAGACCAGTATTTAAGTGTGCAGGAAAAAAGCAGCAGTCATAATTAAAGCAGTTTAAATTAATATTGAGTACTGATTGATGTTCACTTGGATTTTTCCCCATCGAGGGGAAATAACTTAATAGGCTACTCTGTCATTAACTAGTCATATGGTAAAATGTATATTTTTATTTGTGTAGCGTTACGTTCAAAATAACTAGGCTTAAAGGGTTAGTTCACCTCAAAATGAAAATTAGGCTGCGTTTTACTCACCCCCCATGCATCCTAGGTGTATATGACTTTCTTCTTTCAGACGAATCCAGTCAGAGTTATATTAAAAATTGTCTTTGATCTTTCAAGCTCTATCGTTGTACTCAGCGGGTGTTGCATTCCTTCTGTTCAAAAGACGTGAAATAAAAAGCCCCCTTCCACAAAAGAAAAAAAAGTGTCTCACACGGCTCTGGGG
>NW_015670386.1:696540-705053 GCF_001515625.1 Sinocyclocheilus rhinocerous | reverse complement strand
TAGGCTATAGCAAATTATTTCGCGGACCCCCTATCACTTTAAGAACAGCTGGTCTACACAGAAGAAAGCCCTGTGTACACTCTGCCACTCAACACGAGTTGTGTTGAGCTATTCATTAGTCTGTTTGTTTGATGAAAAAAGAGGAAATGTTGTTGCAATAAATGCGTTAAGAATCCGAACAACTACAGCAGTGGAGGACATAGCTTTCAGTCACGTGACTGGCTCGACGACTTGGAGGGCAAAATATCCATAGAACTGCAGCACAAGCCTGTCAATTTTCCATCTGTTTCCCAGCCGCTAATATTTAGATCACCTCTCAAAAGAATAAAACAAAGTATGTGAACAAAATGCAAGTTTTGGCCATTTGCAATCCATTTTAAGCACCCGCGGCAATATTTCAATCATTAAACAGTGCGACAAAACGTTGTAAACGTTGTAAAAACACTTAAAGTGCCTTAATATATTTAAAACAGTAATATTAAAAGATCAAATTCAGTAATCTCCATATTAATGATGCATAGTTTACATAGGCAAGCAGATGAGGCCGGAATATGAACGCAATCTGCTTAATGGATCAGTTTTCCTTATAATGGTTTTCTATGGGAAACCATTTAATGTGAAACTAAGCACATTGTGTTTATATTCTGGGTTCATCTGCTTGCCTGTACAAAATATACATCATCAATAAGGTGTTTACTGAATTTTGCCTTTTAATATCTGCGTTTTACTACATTACTACTAGGAAGGTGTGCTAGACACTGATTAATGTAACATAAAAATACTATACATATTTATATATTTTGCTATTGTATTGTGGAGTGACACTTTCATAAACTTTTCTATACCCCTCTGATTATGTAATGGTAAATATTACAATATCATAGCACAACAACAGTGATCAGCAATAATGATAAGCCTAATACTCACAATAAAAATAATAAGGTCTATAGATCATAACACAGTCTCGGAGGTAAAAAGTGGATTATCCTTCACCTTAAAAATGTTTGTCTTTTCATCCTGAAATGCGAGGCAAATGTTGGATCACAATATTAGGAACCACAGTTTCCACAAATCCCTTCACTCGATTGGGATGTTCTCTTTTATTCTGGAGGGCAAGGGCAGTGACTGTACCATCGAGCGTATTTTGCAGTATTAAACACGTATTTATACCAATTTCATCAGGCTCTGAAAATTCTTCAAAAAGAACACAAAGAATGGCCTTCTCAGCTGCCATAGTTGCAACTCTTGCGTCATCAGAACAGTGTGTTCAACGCACCACCGTTTCCGTTTAAAAAACGTTTTGCACCGTTTTGCCGGGGCTGAACGCAGCCCTGATGACGGCACGGTTTGATCTTCGGCTCACCAATCAGCAGAAAGGGGCATTTAATTTCCGACCAATTGTAGAAATTGAATATTCTCGTAAAAGGAACTGTTTTCTAATTTTTCCACTTTCAATATTAAATAAAAAAAACGAATGAACAAATGATACACGAATTCAGCACATATATTTTTCTCCTTTTTTATGTTTTAACATTCCTCATTATAAGTCACTTTACTAAATGAATACAGGTAAATCTTGCACTTTTTTACTTTATGTTGATATAATTTGATAAAATTTTAAATAATAAAAAAGATAAATATATAGGCTACTAGTCACTGGTTTTGTGTAATGTTTAATTCATGTGATGGGGTAACCTGGAATACATGACAATACTGTACATCCTATACATAGAGCCAGATAAGCCATATACAGTAAGTTTTCTTTAGAATAATATCTGTTTCTGTCCAGTTAAAGCCATGGAAAAATGCAAGGCTCAGCCTGAGACCCCAGCAAACAAATGCAATCGACCACCCGCTCTCCTAATACTTTGTGCCTGTATGCCGAACAGGACGGTGCTGATTCGGTTAACTAGGTCACTCGCACCCTCGATCTTAATTCACCAAGCAGAACTTTGATTTCTGGCAGCTCAACAAGGCCCCCACAGAAACAGGCTCATTCAATCGCTGGCTGTTTCCAGGCACCTGTTCAGAGGTGAATGCGTGCAGCTGAGGATTGGATTAGCTGACTTATTCTTGCACAAAGTGCCTGAATCAAATCAATCAGAGGCCTTTCCTTCCCTGCTCCTCATCTGGGACTTCCTCGGAATTGCAGCAGATGAAAGACTTGCCTGCCTGTTCCCTGGCTATTTCTAACAAAACACCACAACAGCCTTTGATGGACCTCAGAATTTGGCAAGAGAGAGTGTGTTATGGGATGTTTAAATGCTTTTCAGTGTATAGTTATACTCTATACTTCATTTATTCACATGCTTCTCTTTATTTCAGCTTTAATGCATGATGGAAAAGAATGAAAAAATAAAACTACCGTGAATAAATCTGCAAAGGTGCTATTAGATTTCATGATGCACGAACAAGCAGTTATGGAACTGCTTACTGCTAATGCACACTATATACAACAAAATAAGCGTGGAATAGATAAATTTTAACAGACAGCGAGGCTGACAGGATCTGTCCTAGACTAGAGTTATTCCACATGATCTGGTTCCTCTGCAATCAGACGGAAGTGCAGGAGCGGGTCAAGTTCTTTGGGTTGATATTTCCAGGTTTACGCATTGCTGAATTAACTCAATTGGATACAACAAAGTTCATCGACCTGTTTACGAAAACCTCACAATGCAACATCCTGTTAGCATCAGAGACAGCAATGGAAGAGGAAAAATAAAAATGAAGAGAATGAGGAAAGAAAAAGATAATTTTATTCCAGTTTAAAGTACATCTTCATCTCCAGAACTACCACTCCATTAGATGATGTTGCAACAGAAACATTTTCTCTCAAATACAGAAAATAAAGAAATATATTTAAATAAATAATGCTGAACACATCAACTTCAACCAGCTACTTCTTGGCACAATGTACTGTATAATTTGCATACATATACTGGCAATGGTATACATATAGCCTACTTTATGGTCTTTTTTCATCAGAAGTCGCATCTGTTTGGGGGGGAAATAAATAAAATGTACCTTCCGCACAACACATTTGTAAAAGTGCAAAAAACCTTACAGTACACGTGGCAGCAGATACACCTACTGATGACATTTTGACAAATATTTCAACATGCTCATATGCGTTTAAGAGTACATGTAAAAAAGTAATGCCGAATGTACGCAAAAAGAGACCAAACACGTATTTCTAAAGACACAAGTTGTGCCCAAACTTCCATGTTCTTTAACAGTGTTGCTCATGGCATGGCAATGCTACCTTCGCATGAAATATTCAGTACATGTGACCACCGCTGCTAATACTCCAGATTTTAAGCATCAGTTGTTTAGTTGCTTGACCGAGGTGCTTTATAATGACAAAACGAAAGGCACAGCCTCAGACCCAGTGTCTTTTACTCTGTCCTCATCAAATCAATAGCCCATCCGACAAAATTTCTGTATATTATTTCAGATAAGAGCATCAACCACCTGTTTCATACTCCACGCCAGCCCTTTAATATCTGGGATCGATAATGCAGTATGTTTCATTTCTGTAATGTCTCATCTCTCCATAGCTGTCTCTTTCGTACACGTTTATTAGATCTTATTGCTATTGATCTGAAACTTTTCGTGTGCCAATTCTTTACATCTGTTTCCTTCTTACTTTTCATTGACGGAACACAAACACATCATTGTTACAACATGTGACCACCGCTGCTAATACTCCAGATTTTAAGCATCAGTTGTTTAGTTGCTTGACCGAGGTGCTTTATAATGACAAAACGAAAGGCACAGCCTCAGACCCAGTGTCTTTTACTCTGTCCTCATCAAATCAATAGCCCATCCGACAAAATTTCTGTATATTATTTCAGATAAGAGCATCAACCACCTGTTTCATACTCCACGCCAGCCCTTTAATATCTGGGATCGATAATGCAGTATGTTTCATTTCTGTAATGTTTCATCTCTCCATAGCTGTCTCTTTCGTACACGTTTATTAGATCTTATTGCTATTGATCTGAAACTTTTTGTGTGCCAATTCTTTACATCTGTTTCCTTTTACCTTTTCATTGACGGAACACAAACACATCATTGTTACAGTGGATATAAATAGTGGCCTGACTGTCAGCTGACATGACATGCTCACCCCTGTTGTGCCTCCAGTCCACTAGGGGCAGAGTGTGGAGAGTCCTTTCATGACGATAATCACTTTTGGCTCTCTGCCGCTTGCTTCGAAACGTATTCAGCCTCTTACACAGTCACCTCTGTCTTACTGTTGGTTACAAAGTAGGGTTGCGTGGGAAGGTAATGATGACTGCGGGCAGTGTGTAGCTCATTAACCTGCTCCACCGTGCACATCTTCCTAGGGCCGTAGGTTTTGCGTCGGCCCGCAGTCTCTGCAGCCTCCCAGCTCCTCAGCATGCCGGGGTTTGCGATGGTATTGGAGCTGTAGGCCATTGCGGGATGGGCCACATTGGGTTTAATGCTCTTGGGCTTCTGTCCATTTTGCTTGAGGCACGGGACCTCTGTGACGTAGGAAGCTGTGGGCTCCACGTGCTCCATTCTGACTGGATGAAGTGGCAGGCTTCCCTTAGCTGCCAACTCGACCAAGTGGCGGTGTTGCTTGTTGAGGAAATCACCGTTGGCTTTGGCCGCTGATCGCAAGATAGAGAGGAAGAGTGAGGGTAGTTGAGATATCATGAGAAATAAATTTGCTTTCAATTAAAAGAGGTTGATTTATACTCTATGCAGACCAAAAATGCATTAATTGAAATTATGCAGCAAAAATAAGCAGTCACTGGGAGGTATTGAGGAAGAAGTAATATAGATGCTATTATTCCTAAATGAAAAAAAATTAATAAAAAAAATAAATAAATAAAAATAAACAGGACTGTTTTGATGCAACAAAACTGTAGTTAAGGTGGACACTGTGTGCCAACTGTAATGGCTATTTTTGGCTGAAAGAAAAACAATTGTAAAACAAAAGCTATTGTGATGTCAATAAAGTCATGGCAATTATGAAAAAGACAGATAAACGAGTCATATCATAATTTTTAATTATATATTATTAATAGTGCTGTCAAACGATTAATCGCGATTAATCGCTTCCAAAATAAACGTTTTTGTTTGCGTAATATATGTGTGTGTTCTGTGTATATTTATTATGTATATATAAATACACACACATGCATGTATATATTTTGAAAATATTTATATGTATTTACATGTCTATATTTATATTCATATAATTGATATTATAAATAAATATATTTAGTATATAAAAATGTTCTGAAATATATACATGCATGTGTGTATTTATATATACATAATAAATATACACATACATATATTATGTAAACAAAAACTTTTATTTTGGATGCAATTAATCATGATTAATCGTTTGACAGCACTAATTATTAATAAATATAATTTTTTAGTTTTATGTATTTAGTTAGTTTTTGTTAGATTTTTAGGAGATTTTCCCTCCTAATTCATATTAAAAATTAATATTTAAAAATAACAAATATAACAAAAAATACAGTATGTCTCATTTAAATCTTAAATTTATTAAATCTTGAAATATGTAATTATATTATTTATGACATGACATATTAAGGTTACACTTAATTTTGATAGTCCACTTTAGACATGCTACTAACTATAAGTAACTTTGCAACTAAATGTCAACTAATGCTCATTAATTTGCAACTATGTGTCTACTAACTCTCAGAGTAGACTGTTAGGTTAGGTTTAGGGTTAGTAGAATAAGTTGGCATATACAGTACTTGCAAAGTTTCTCATAGTCAGTATGTTGTATATGTCGTGGACCCATCAAAATAAAGTGTTAGAAGATATTAAGCAGACAGTCTGCTAATACTCTAATGACTGCTAGTTGACATGTAGTTGCAAAGTTACTTACTGTTAGCAGAATGTCTAAAGTTGACTATAAAAATAAAGTGTTACCCATATTAAAATTGCAGTGTAAATTAGAAGTGGAAGTAGCAACAGATCTTTTTTTCCGTATTGTGTCGAAAAAATTATCTGATTATCCGTCATTTGTTGAATGGATGGTCAAATTTCAGAAAGCTTTTTATAATGACATGGTATATAGATTATATAGTATACAGAGAATATAGTAGGTCTCTTGTTTCAATGAAACATAGAATTATGACATTTTTATGACAAATTATAGCTTAAAAAGTTTTATCCATGCATGCGTTTTTATTTTTTAAAAAGATCTATTTTTCTATTGTTCCCTGCTGGTGGAATGACCTGCCAAACTCGATTCGAGCAGCTGTGACTTTAGCCATCTTCAAGAAATGGTTAAAAACACATCTCTTCCATCTATACTTGACCCTCTCAGACTAACACTCTCTATTCTATTTCTGTTCTATCTACTTGTTCACTTTTTATTTATTATAAAACGCTTGACCCTCTAAAACTAACACTCTGTATTTTATTTCTATTCTATCTAATTGTTCTATATAATTCTTTTTATTTATAAAAAAATTGACCCTCAAACCCTAGTAAAAATGTAATATATTTAAAATAAATGTATTTAATAATAAGTATACTGACATCGCTCGAGACTTACTGATATAAAAATTATAATTAAACTTTATTTGGAGTACTACTTGTGCACAATGCACATTTCTTAATATTATGCCACGAATGTATTTTAATGTCACTATTGATGAGGACTGTATGATCTTTAAATATTGGTCTTTAAATGCGAGATATTTAAAGTGTACCTGAAGTATACTTGCAATAGTTCCACTTTAGCGCAATCAAATATACTTCAGTATATCTTTAGTTGGACTTCAGCACTACTTCTGCACAATTCAAGTGGATTAAGTACAAAATTAGTTGTTCCAATTTAGCAGACTTTAACTATACCAGTTTAGTATACTAAAAGTACATGTAAATTTATATGTAAATGCATTTGTGGTATACTTGGCATGAAATAAATACATTTTAGTATATTTATTTTTCACTAGGGAACACTAGCATTCTCTATTCTTTTTCTCTTCTATCTACTTGTTTTCTTTTTATTTATTATTTTAAAAAACATGGTGTGTGTACTGCATTAGTCACAGCACTTACACATTGTTGCTCTTATGTTGGTTTGATTGCTTCTATTGTCCTCATTAGTAAGTCGCTTTGGATAAAAGCATCTGCTAAATGACTAAATGTCAATTTAAATGTAAAAAAAAATAATAATAAAACATATGCATGGATGAATTATTCACAATAAAAAACAGCTGGTACACAGTGCACTAGTAAGGTCAGTGACCCACCTTTCCTTCAGAAACATTAGCAACTGAACGCACGAGTTTAGCACACAAGCAGTTAAGGTTTTCAATCTGTGGTCAGTTAGGCCTGTCACGTTCCTTTGGGAGATGTGTCCTTTTACCAGGTGATTCATGTTTGTAAAGGAATCATTACTCTTAAAGTACCAGGCATCCTAGTGTGACTTCCTCAGTCTGCTTTTGATGGTCGGCCGCTTTGACGACCTTGAAGATAAACTTTTCACGCTTAAAATGAGTTTGGTCTTCGGTGTAAAATCTTATTTATCACTCGTCTGCCCCTGTGGGAGAAGACGAAGACGTCATGCACAGTGAACATTTTTCCACCGTTGCGCCGCTCACTATATCAGATACACGGATCATCACAACAGACGGGTGAATCAATTACAGTGCTCAACTGTGCACATCCTCAAGAGCCATAATCAAGATGAATCGTGGTTTTGTAACTAGTGCCCCCAGACAGAGTTCAAATATCTATCGGCTCGCAACTCCACGCATGCAGTTAGTGCCATCAGGATCTCAAAGGGTTTTGGTGGGAGGAAATTCTGGTACAGGCCTTTATTAGATGCTCCACTTCTCTATGTCGGGTGGAAATCCAATTCTGTGACCTTAGAGATGTGTTTGGGGACTGAGAGAGAAGTATTGATTTGCAGAATTGGGACTTATCAGCTCTAACAATTCTGTACCTTTGAGAATTTTCATGGAGGAGGCAATTAAATAAGAAAAAATAAGTATGACACCAGAGGGTGAGTTTTTCTTAGTTCGATGATCTCATATGGTATATGTCATTCATGATGAGGTGAAATTAGAACATTTGGTAGGGGCAGGAAGGAAGCTTGAAGTTACTTCACAGTATAAATAGGGATGTAATGATGCACCCTGAGACGGATGAAAATCCATACAAATACGTGACAAATCGAGTCGGTTGAGATTGTAAACGAATCGCAATACAGTTGGGGGTGGAGGTTTATATGAATGTATCTCTGAGGAGAACTGACTGTCTTTAGAAAAGTTTAGATTGTATTTTCTTTTGTTTTTTAATGAGTTTTTCTGAGTTTTCTATTTTGTTTAAATGTTAAAATATTTTATAGTTTAATGAATTTAGAATTTCACAGTCTAGTGCTATTGCTATCTAATGTCATGTTTAATTCAAGTGGGTTGTAAAGATTTCAAGTTAATACAATTTTTTTTTTTTTTTTTCATGCAAAAGCCTTGGTTTGTTTT
>NW_015670386.1:686243-696231 GCF_001515625.1 Sinocyclocheilus rhinocerous | reverse complement strand
TAAATGTCAACTAATGCTCATTAATTTGCAACTACGTGTCTACTAACTCTCAGAGTAGACTGTTAGGTTAGGTTTAGGGTTAGTAGAATAAGTTGGCATATACAGTACTTGCAAAGTTTCTCATAGTCAGTATGTTGTATATGTCGTGGACCCATCAAAATAAAGTGTTAGAAGATATTAAGCAGACAGTCTGCTAATACTCTAATGACTGCTAGTTGACATGTAGTTGCAAAGTTACTTACTGTTAGCAGAATGTCTAAAGTTGACTATAAAAATAAAGTGTTACCCATATTAAAATTGCAGTGTAAATTAGAAGTGGAAGTAGCAACAGATCTTTTTTTCCGTATTGTGTCGAAAAAATTATCTGATTATCCGTCATTTGTTGAATGGATGGTCAAATTTCAGAAAGCTTTTTATAATGACATGGTATATAGATTATATAGTATACAGAGAATATAGTAGGTCTCTTGTTTCAATGAAACATAGAATTATGACATTTTTATGACAAATTATAGCTTAAAAAGTTTTATCCATGCATGCGTTTTTATTTTTTAAAAAGATCTATTTTTCTATTGTTCCCTGCTGGTGGAATGACCTGCCAAACTCGATTCGAGCAGCTGTGACTTTAGCCATCTTCAAGAAATGGTTAAAAACACGTCTCTTCCATCTATACTTGACCCTCTCAGACTAACACTCTCTATTCTATTTCTGTTCTATCTACTTGTTCACTTTTTATTTATTATAAAACGCTTGACCCTCTAAAACTAACACTCTGTATTTTATTTCTATTCTATCTAATTGTTCTATATAATTCTTTTTATTTATAAAAAAATTGACCCTCAAACCCTAGTAAAAATGTAATATATTTAAAATAAATGTATTTAATAATAAGTATACTGACATCGCTCGAGACTTACTGATATAAAAATTATAATTAAACTTTATTTGGAGTACTACTTGTGCACAATGCACATTTCTTAATATTATGCCACGAATGTATTTTAATGTCACTATTGATGAGGACTGTATGATCTTTAAATATTGGTCTTTAAATGCGAGATATTTAAAGTGTACCTGAAGTATACTTGCAATAGTTCCACTTTAGCGCAATCAAATATACTTCAGTATATCTTTAGTTGGACTTCAGCACTACTTCTGCACAATTCAAGTGGATTAAGTACAAAATTAGTTGTTCCAATTTAGCAGACTTTAACTATACCAGTTTAGTATACTAAAAGTACATGTAAATTTATATGTAAATGCATTTGTGGTATACTTGGCATGAAATAAATACATTTTAGTATATTTATTTTTCACTAGGGAACACTAGCATTCTCTATTCTTTTTCTCTTCTATCTACTTGTTTTCTTTTTATTTATTATTTTAAAAAACATGGTGTGTGTACTGCATTAGTCACAGCACTTACACATTGTTGCTCTTATGTTGGTTTGATTGCTTCTATTGTCCTCATTAGTAAGTCGCTTTGGATAAAAGCATCTGCTAAATGACTAAATGTCAATTTAAATGTAAAAAAAAATAATAATAAAACATATGCATGGATGAATTATTCACAATAAAAAACAGCTGGTACACAGTGCACTAGTAAGGTCAGTGACCCACCTTTCCTTCAGAAACATTAGCAACTGAACGCACGAGTTTAGCACACAAGCAGTTAAGGTTTTCAATCTGTGGTCAGTTAGGCCTGTCACGTTCCTTTGGGAGATGTGTCCTTTTACCAGGTGATTCATGTTTGTAAAGGAATCATTACTCTTAAAGTACCAGGCATCCTAGTGTGACTTCCTCAGTCTGCTTTTGATGGTCGGCCGCTTTGACGACCTTGAAGATAAACTTTTCACGCTTAAAATGAGTTTGGTCTTCGGTGTAAAATCTTATTTATCACTCGTCTGCCCCTGTGGGAGAAGACGAAGACGTCATGCACAGTGAACATTTTTCCACCGTTGCGCCGCTCACTATATCAGATACACGGATCATCACAACAGACGGGTGAATCAATTACATTGCTCAACTGTGCACATCCTCAAGAGCCATAATCAAGATGAATCGTGGTTTTGTAACTAGTGCCCCCAGACAGAGTTCAAATATCTATCGGCTCGCAACTCCACGCATGCAGTTAGTGCCATCAGGATCTCAAAGGGTTTTGGTGGGAGGAAATTCTGGTACAGGCCTTTATTAGATGCTCCACTTCTCTATGTCGGGTGGAAATCCAATTCTGTGACCTTAGAGATGTGTTTGGGGACTGAGAGAGAAGTATTGATTTGCAGAATTGGGACTTATCAGCTCTAACAATTCTGTACCTTTGAGAATTTTCATGGAGGAGGCAATTAAATAAGAAAAAATAAGTATGACACCAGAGGGTGAGTTTTTCTTAGTTCGATGATCTCATATGGTATATGTCATTCATGATGAGGTGAAATTAGAACATTTGGTAGGGGCAGGAAGGAAGCTTGAAGTTACTTCACAGTATAAATAGGGATGTAATGATGCACCCTGAGACGGATGAAAATCCATACAAATACGTGACAAATCGAGTCGGTTGAGATTGTAAACGAATCGCAATACAGTTGGGGGTGGAGGTTTATATGAATGTATCTCTGAGGAGAACTGACTGTCTTTAGAAAAGTTTAGATTGTATTTTCTTTTGTTTTTTAATGAGTTTTTCTGAGTTTTCTATTTTGTTTAAATGTTAAAATATTTTATAATTTAATGAATTTAGAATTTCACAGTCTAGTGCTATTGCTATCTAATGTCATGTTTAATTCAAGTGGGTTGTAAAGATTTCAAGTTAATACAATTTTTTTTTTTTCATGCAAAAGTCTTGGTTTGATTTCAGTTTTTCATAGTTATGTTTTTTTTTTTTTAGTAGCCTGTATATACTATATACACTGTTTAAGTTTGGAGTCAGTAAGTTTTTATTTTATTTTATTTTATTTTATTTCATTATTTCATTTCATTTCATATTATTTTATTTTATAATGACACATTAAATTGCTCAATAATGGCAGTAAAGACATTTATTGTTTCAAAATATTTCAAATATTTCAAAAACATTTTGTTCTTTAAAAAAAAATAAAAAATTAAGCACAGCATTTTAACACTGATAATAATAAGAAATGTTTCTTGAACACCAATCATCATATTAGAATGATTTACGAAGGATCATGTGACACTGAAGACTGGAGCAATGGCTGTTAAAAATTACATTTTAAGATGTATTCAAATAGAAAAACAGTTATATATACAATATGAATGCAGGTCAACTGTAATGAAGTGCAGTGACTCCCCTTCAATACAAATCCAGTGATAAAACACCTCTCAAAGCCTCTCATTCTGGGATTCGTTAATCATTTGTAAAATATTCTGCGGTAAATGCTATGTTCAATAAAAGGAATAATTTATGAGTTTTCACAGGAAAGATCCACACGAGAGTATAACACCGACATGCTAAATGATCCTTTTGAGTGTACATCCTTACCCACAGCCTTCAGTGAGGCGTATTTGTTGAGCGCTTTTGCCGATTGCTGTTGCTCATAGACATGGGACAGCTGGCTGAGGGCTGGATACGGGTGCGTTTGCATCATGTTGTTTATCTGGCCGCCTTCTGCAAACAAAAGAAAATATTGTTAAAGGGTTGCATCATTATTTTGTCTTAATTTACAGCATTTTCTTAGTCATCTCTAATAATATGTCTTGCTTCCTGCTGACTAACGTCACTTGGGATTCGCTCGCCACTGATAACAAAAGACAGACACCTAAAGGCTCTAAAACTTTCTGTACATACAGTAGGTCGCAGGCAGACGAAAAAAGAATCGGACTGAACGGATCCGATAACGAGCTGTTTGATGTGTGTGTGCGGCTAGTGTCACAACCCAGTCCAATCTGCCTCCTGTGATGTGACAGTCAAAGAATAAGCGATGGTATGTATATACAACCAGTCCCATTGATTTCCTCCCTTGACTTCCTCTGGTTCATAGAGATGAAAGAGGTGTGACCTGCGTGGCAGAGCTGTCAGCGCAGAGCTCCTGTTGTGACTAATTAATCACTTAGCCCTGCAGCAGGGTTGCTGACACACGTCTGTACTGAGCGCGCGTGCAGTGAATCATACCACACCAGACATCACACAGATTACTGCTCAACAGAGCTTCAGAAAACACTATAGACTACTGTACACGCATTAGCGCTTAGTATGCATGTGTTCTCTAATGTTTTTGTCAAATAATAACAGATTATTTGTCTTTGTTTTGCCATAGCTTGTGGAAAATATTATTTATTTGCAGTGTTGGGAGTAACGCATTACAAAAGTAATAATAACAACGTAACATTAATGTAGACCTACATACCGGTATCTAAATATGATTTCATATTTTATGCTATATAGACCTACCACGTTACCCTCCACTGGATGTAGAATGAGCAGCATTAAACTACATTTTGGCATTTTACAATACTTATGTGGATATTTTGGATGAAAGTAACTCAAAAGTAACTCAAAAGTAGTGTAATGCATTACAATTCAGAGACAGTAATATTGTAATGTAACTAATTACTTTCAAAAGACAGTAACTAGTAATATATAATGTATTACATTTTGGAAGTAACTTGCCCAACACTGTTTATTTGCTAATAGTACATCGTTATTTTCAGTTATGTAATGTTCAAAATTGGATGACTCAGGGAAAACAGATACTGAATGCTTTGAGTGCACAGATTCGTACTGTGCAAACTTCACATGAAAGTCTTGACTAATGTACACTACTGTTCAAACGATTTTTAAAAAAATAAAATGAATACTTTTATTCATAAAGCATGATTTTTTTTGCTCAAAAGATTTAGTTTTAGATAAATGTTCTTTTAAACTTTCTATTCATTAAAGAATCCTGAATCATGGTTTCCACAAAAATATTAAGCAGAACAACTGTTTTCAACATATTAATAAAAGCAGACCAGCCTATTAGAATCATTTCTGAAGGATCATGTTACATCAGAGGAATAATTTGCATTGTAAAATATCTACATTAAGTGGCCTTAACTACTATGTACTTACATCAACAAAAAAAAAAGTACAATGTACTTATTGTGTTCATATTTTATTGCAAAACACTTTTGCTGCTATTGAGGTGGGATACAGGTACGGTTATAGGGACAGGTTTGGTGGCTATATGAAACTAATTACAGATGTAATTACATGCAGGTATTTTTTAAAATATAAGTACAATGTAAAAACACGTATGTACACAATATGTGCATTGTACCATATCATTATTTTAAATGTAAGTACATAATAGTTAAGGCCACTTCATATAAAATGGGACCAAAGAAATTGAGCATAAGAGACTTCTTTGAAAAACATGAAACGTTTGAAAATGTGATTCTTCAATTGGTCCCAATTCTGTCCCCTTAAAATTATTTATAATTTCATTTTAATCTAGTTTTAAAAGACAGTTAGCTATAAACTTTTTTATTCAGTCTCTTTAATTATACATTTTTGATGACTGATTTTTTTATTAGTGTTACATTTGCCAGAATTTAGTTTTATTATCACTCTAAAAAAGTCACATTTTCATTAATTTGGTATATATACATTTGTTTATGTGTGTGTGTTTTGCCCAAGTCTTAAAGTCTCTAACAGGCAAAGGGCAAAGGTCAGTCGGACATTATTAAGTGGGCTAAGGGTCTTCGTCCCGGTCCTCAGATATGTGACCTATTCCTTGACCTCAGGCAAACTGTAAGTGGCGAGATGAGCACATAATAGTGCGAGTGGTGGGCCATGTATTTCAAGTTTAGTGAGGTCAAAAACCAAATAAACTTCACAAAGCCAGAAGAAGCACATATACAATAATAAAAAAGACATAAACACCTCTTTTTTGAAGAACATTTGTTGGATCTTAGGCCAAAACGTTCCTGTTAACCATACATGCTGTTCATTTTGTACACCACAGATTTTGCGGCCTACTCTTTTGAAAATTTGACAGAAGTAGCAGATAAGTGGGAGTGATCCCATGCCTGGTTCTATTCAATTTCCTTGGTATCTTAGTGTTTGTTTTGTTTTGTGTAAGAAGCTGACTCATCTCCACTGGGAGAACTTCCTCCTAAGTGTTTGGTTGCAAATTGCCTTTACACCATCTTCTCCTTGTGCTATCGCTCTCGTCATGGCAACACAAGCGTTTGTGCTCTGTTTGCGGTACATGCAGCCAGCCTCTTGTATGGTTTCCACCACCCACGTGCTAAGAAAGCTCAGTGTTTGCAATTGATGGACCTTCGGTGTTTGTTCTTGTGTTTTTAAATACCCCATCTTTACTAGCCCGCCTAACAAGGAAACATTAACACGCATTAATTAGCAATTGTTATCTGCTGCTGCAGTGTGATGGAGCGGGTTTAAATACAGGCATGTAAAGGGCCCATCACAGCCTACAGTGGATAATCCCTGTCAAGTGGATCTAATACAGACCTGTAGGGGCGATTCGAGAATTTTAGTCTAAGTGCGCTCAGCCTCCGACCTGAGCATGAGCTCATGTAGCTCAGAGGAACTTTTCTTTCTTGAGGTCTGAGAGGTTGCGAGCATGAATCTTGCTCAACAATATGACAATATGTCAGCCAGTGTTTATGGGAGTTTTATTTTATTTTATGTGACACATCACTAACAGCTGTGTGATGTCACCTATATATCCAGGTCTGCTTTGACTGGAGGGAAGGATGCTGGTGTGAAGTTTCATCCTGAAGAAAAGATTCAGTGAAATGACAGCTTACAGCAGTTGGTGTTTTCAGCAAATTTAAAGAGAGATCACAGATTTTTATAAGTGGTGACAGCTGAGTTTGTCACAGTTTTTGAGTGAGGTAATGAGTTAAAAGAATAAATATAGTCTATGCAAACTTGCCTGCTATATTTATCTAGTGGAGAAGTATGCATGTATATAAATAATGCGTGTGTATCAGGACACAACAATAAGAATAGTGCGCTGGCCCTGGAGAGTGTTTATGAATTCATAATTAGATTTTGTATAATTTCTTTTTTTACAACTTTTTTAAAATAATGAGAATTTTAGTAATCTATTTTTTAAAAGAAAAATAAGGTAACATTTTACTATAGGGACCGATTCTCACTATTAACTTGTTGTTTATAAGCATGCCTATTATTAACATTGGCTGTTTATTAGTACTTATAAAGCACATATTCTTCATGACCATATTCTACATCCCTAATAACAACTACCTTACTAACTATTAATAAGCAGCAAATTAGAAATTTGTTAATGGCGAGAATTGGACCTTAAAATAAAGTGTGACCAAAAATAATGTTTACATACATCTTGTAGAATCTGCAAAATGTTAATATTTTGACCAAAATAACAGATGTTTACATTAGCCCACAAAGGCAAAATAATATAGCTGAATTCAGATGACCCCATTTAAAGGTTACCCATCTGTTATTTGAAAGTAGTTTGGCTGCTTTGGCAGTTAAACTGCTGTTCTTCAGAAAATCTTCCAGATCCTGTACTGTCTTTGGTTGTCCAGCATCTTCTGCATATTTAAACCCTTTCCAGCAGAGACTGCATGATTTTAAAAATCTTTTCACACTGAGAACGACATAGGGGACACAACTATTACAAAAAGATGCAAACATTTACTGATGCTCAAGAAGGTAACACATGTGCATTAAAAGCTGGGGGTGAAAACTATTGAACAGGATGGATGTGTGTAATTTTGTTTTGTAAAAATAGTTTAAAATGTACTGTATTTCAATATGACTGCATTTCAGAAGCTAAATATGGTAGATGTTTCCCAGAAGACAAATTAAGTACAATTTGCCCTGATCATTCAAAAAGGTTTCAGTCCTCTCCTCAGCTCTTAATGCATCATGTTGCTTTCTTGAGTATCAGTGAATGTTTGCTCCTTTTGTTAACAATAGATGTGTATGAATTAAACTTATTTGAACTTTTGAATTGGTTTATTTGCATAAATTCAGTTGTTATTTTGTCTTGAGGACTACTGTATATGTGAACATCTGTTATGTGAAATAGCTTATGAGAACAACAGTACTAAAATAAATAAAAAAACATGCAAAATCTTTGATCCCTCTTATTTTCTTACAATTATTAACATTTTGCAGAATCTGCCAGGTTTATGTAAACATATGACCACAACTATACCCTGTTTAGGTGGCAGAGGCACAATTTATTACATTTATTTTGCTGTTTAACTGACTTGATTTGCCCAGCACTGTTTGGCACTATTAATAACAACCATTCAAACAGACAGATAGCAGCAGAGGTAGAATAGAAGTATAAGCTGCTCAGAGAAAGTTAGGTCACAATTAATTTGAAATGTGAGAAGAGGGCACAATCCTGTGAAACTGCTGCGGATGAGCGATAGAGAAGCAGAGTGTGTGTATGAAAGCTGTTTGCTTCTATCAGGATCCACTATTGTGCACTAAATGGGCTGGCCTGTGGATGGCAGAACGTTTGCTTTCTTTAAAAAATGAGGTCAAAGTGCACTTGATCATATAGGTTTGCTTTTAGTGCTGGACCTCTTGCCTTCTGTGTACAGCTACTCCACACTGCAGGACACGTGACAAGAGGAGAATGATAATGTGTAGTTTTATGTACACTTACTGGGCAAAGTTGAATTTTCATCAGCCATTTCTCCAGTCTTCAGTATCGCATGAATACTGCAAAAAGAATCACGGTTTCCCAACATATTTGGCAAACAATAATAATAAGAACCATTATTAATAATTGAGCAACACTAAAAATTTATTATAACTGAGCACCAAATCAGCATATCAGAATAATTTCTGAAGGATCATGTGACACTAAAAACTGGAGTAATGATTGCTAAAAATTCAATGACATTTTAAATGATATTAAAGTAGAAAACAGTTTTTAAGTTGTAATAGTATTTCACAATATTGCTGTTTTTGCATTTTGAGCAAATAAATAAAAAAAGCCTTATTTTAAAAACATTAAAAATGAATACATTGACATGATTCCACTTGACCATGACTGGAGGTTTAAGAGGAGCGTCAGTTCTGCTAATTATCATCAAATAGGTAAACACTGATAAAAAGAGATCAGTTTTTACACAAAGGGTAAGACGACAATTCAGTATACAGTATAAACCTTATTAAATATCCATAAATTTGCCAACACTTTTAGAGAGTGTGAGATTGGACTGCTTGGTGTTATAAACACTGATGTCCTCATTATCCACTCCATATGTTTATTTGTTCACTAGTGCTCATTAGGCATGCAGGATGCTGCCTCTCATGAGAGAACGCCACAGAAATCCACACAGAGTCATTACCAACAACCTACAAATGTCACCGTATTGTTGCGTTTCAAACTGACAAAAGATGAAGCACGATATATTTCAGATCCACAGTGCTGATATGAGAAAAAGTGTGAATTAAAAATGAGAAACAGGCGGGCACTCAAAATGAGAAAAGCATGTGAAAATCTGATTGCCAAAATAACGTATGGGGTTCAACAATAAGCTTCAGAGTTTTTCCTGTAAACCCACAAAAACGAAAAACAGTAGCAATTTATACATATACAGCGGCTGAAATAAGTATTGAACACATCACCATTTTTCTCAGTAAATATATTTCTAAAGGTGCTGTTGACATGAAATTTTCACCAGATGTCGGTAACAACCCAAGTAATCCATCCATACAAAGAAAACAAAACAAATTCAGTTAAGTTCAGTTAATTAAGTTATGTGTAATAAAATGGAATGACCCCGGGAAAAATTATTGAACACTCTTTTCTATTTTTATTTATTGCTTTGTACAAAAGCCTTTGTTGTTAATGACAGCTTCAAGACGCCTCCTGTATGGAGAAACTAGTCGTATGCATTGCTCAGGTGTGATTTTGGCCTATTCTTCCAGTCTTCAAATCTTGAAGATTCTATGGGCCTCTTCTATGAATTCTGATCTGTAGTTCTTTCCATAGATTTTCTATTGGATTCAAGTCAG
>NW_015670386.1:682561-686206 GCF_001515625.1 Sinocyclocheilus rhinocerous | reverse complement strand
TTTCATCTTCATCATCCTGGTAGATGGAAGCAGATTTTTATCAAGAATGTCTCGGTACATTTTTACATTCATCCTTCCTTCAATTATATGAATTTTGCCAGTGCCACACCATGATGTTTTTGGGGTGATGTGCAGTGCCATTTGACCTCCAAACATGGTGTGTATTACGCCATCCAAAGAGTTTAATTTTGGTCTCATCGGACCAGACTATATTCTCCCAGTATTTCACAGGCTTGTCTAAATTGGAAACAACGCTGGATTTTGTCTTTACATACTGCATGTTCAAGGCCACGTATAGATGTAGGTTCTGAAGGTAATCTCTTACAGGTTCGAAAAACGACTCATATTATGTAAGGAAAGATCTAGGCACCACCTGAACACCACCGATAGTCTAAATGCTCCACTGAGTCAGATAAAGAACCACCCAAATATCATTCAGCTAACTAAATCCCCTTGAAAATCACCCGTCTTTTTTGTAAGAATGCAAAGGTTTGCAGAACAGCGTTCGCCTCAGTCATGTCGCCCTGTCTCATTCCAGCACCCTAGTTAATACTTTATTGGCCTGAAAAATAGGCTTTTATTAGATGTAGCACCTTAAGTTATGTATGGGTGTTTTCCTTCACGTATCTGGGTCAGCAGCCTCTTGTGTGTCTAAAACAGCAGATACATACTGCCAGACTTTACACTGCTGGACAGTGCTGTTATAATAGACCAGTGGATATGAAAGAAAATGATTACACTTTCGTTTGGCAGCTTCTACTATGCAAATTCTGATGAGAAATGTCAAAATTGCTCCGCTCTCCAGGAAACACTTGAATCAGGAGGATAGCCATCAACTGAATGGGACAGCAGATGCGTTGTATACGTGCCCTATGTTCACTGCAGCTGCTGATTCGTAAAATGTCACCAGTTTGATTGGAGAGATCCATCAGTCCTTGTTAGATGCATGATGGATGGATTTGATCGCCCTTCCACCTTTGAGTTGGGGTTTTGTGATAAAGGCGATGTTAAATGAGACTCACAGTGGTAATCTATCTATCTATCTATCTATCTATCTATCTTGCAGCTGCTGATTCGTAAAATGTCACCAGTTTGATTGGAGAGATCCATCAGTCCTTGTTAGATGCATGATGGATGGATTTGATCGCCCTTCCACCTTTGAGTTGGGGTTTTGTGATAAAGGCGATGTTAAATGAGACTCACAGTGGTAATCTATCTATCTATCTATCTATCTATCTATCTGTCTGTCTGTCTGTCTGTCTGTCTATCTGGGGCGCAAGCCCACCTCATTGAAATTGTGTCCATATTTTGATACTCTTTTTTTAATACTGTTTTGTCTTTCACAAATAACACACAATAAATCTCATAAACCTATATCTGGAAGCTTTTTAAATGTTTTTAAAAACTTTCAAACAAGCTTTTGTCAGCATTCAAAGGTCTCATTGAATTAGATTTATTTGAGTTTATTTAAATTTTAGTTCATTTTAAATTCTTTTCTTTGCATTCAAATTTGAACGGCAATTCTGCATCCTGTTCAATTCAGTAAATCAGAATTTAAAAGGCATTCTCAATTAATGTACACATATCTCTTACTCTGTCATCTGTGGGCATATCTGACGTTAATAGCATCAGGCAAATAGTGCAGAATTTTTGTGAATAAGATGCAATCTTATGCTTAATTTACAGAGAAAGCGCGAGTTTTTGCTGAATGGAATGACAGTTTTTCAATTTAAATACTAACACCACAGCACTATTTAACAGTGCAGAGTATTTAATGGTTGGTTAAAGGGGTCATATGATGCGATTAAAATTTTTACTTTCTCTTTGGAGTGTTACAAGCTCTTGGTGCATAAAGAAGATCTGTAAAGTTGCAAAGACTAAAGTCTCAAATCCAAAGAGATATTCTTTATAAAATTTAAGAGTCAACCACACCTACCTAAAACGGCACGCCCCCACGTCTACGTCACGTTGTGGGAAGATTTGCATAACGCTGCCCAAATGTTCACGCAAAGAAAGAAGGCGTAACTTTTAATCTAGCTGTAGTATTGTTGTTGCCGCCACCGTCATGTCGTGAAGGCACTGTGTGTTTTGTTGTGAAAGCGAAACTATTTTGTTTGGCCTTCCAAAAGAGGACGATATCCGCTTCGTCATACCTGGAGCTGATCTGTGCTGGTCGCTGAGGAAATACATCAACTTAGTGCTGTGGACGCGTTTCAGAAAGGCGGGGCATAGAGGAGAAACAATAATGTACAGTATGTGGAAAATAATGTGTTTTTTTAACCTTAAACCATATAAACACATTTCATTACACCAAATACACCAAATAATGTTCTTTTTAGCAACATCATATGACCCCTTTAAACTCTGTTGCACTGACATACCGTAAGTGATACAAAAGTGACGCAACAGTGACTTCGCCCCAGGATCTTGTTTGCATTGCTAGACCAGAGTGAAAACCACAAAAAGAAAAAAAAAATAGAACATTTTGAGATTTCTGCAGGTGGAGAAAATTGTGTTTGCATCTGCTTTACCATCTGTCTGTCAATCAAACCTATGCCATCTGTTTGATACCCCCATTTATTACTATTAATACATTTACTACGATTTATCTTTGTGTAACCATCCACTGCGTCTGCATCTGTCTGAAAATCCCCAGACTCTTCAGAGTGTTTTGAGGTTAAATATGTCAAGGTTATCACAAAGCACATAGACTGAGAACAAATCAACAATGTGACTATAAGATACCTTTCCAGTTTCTCATTAAAGATGCAGGAGGGTATTTCGGGAGCTGCACCTCCCTCTGGGATGGAAGCAAACAGAAGGGCATCTGAGCTTGCAAGTGATATCTTCTGCAAATCAGAGAGGACTATTCTCTGTGTGTCTCCCTCTTGCTCTTGACATTAGCAAAATGCAGCCATGGCAGGAAGAGGGAAGCACAGTGATTGCCAGATGTCAAGTATCATTGCCTGTGAGGCACTCATTGCCCTTACTGTGATACCAATGTTTTGGCGCTTTTGTTGTATGCTTTGGGTACGACTGAGGATGTGGACAGTGAGGTCATATAAGGCTATTGTTAATTAAGTCAAACTTTGCTTTTATCTTGAGGTGTTTGGGAAACTAGAAACATGACTATTTGAATGTGATGGATAAAGAATTAATTAAGCATAAAATATTCTGAAATATAAAACAAATTGAGCATGAAATAAACAACTGCATGTCAGATATGAATAAATTTCTGTTGACTTTTTATATGCAATGTATGTTTTTGAAACTATGTTTTGTTTTGTTTTTTGCAATGGTCTTGGGTAAAATCTGTACTAAGAGTAAATATAGACAATTGTTACTGTAAGGTGATATTTCTAACTGATCTTACTCTTAAAAATGACTTTCACTGGTTTAAACTACTGCCTAGTTTTTGAAACTGGGGCCAGGGGCCTGCGAGGGACTATGCAGAAAAGTTAAAGTCCTCCTGCAGTCACTACTTTGTTCATTTCAAACTCATTTGATAATCAAAATGACATGCTTTAAATGTATTTCCAATGAAAACAGGAGAAACTGCTCATCAGTAGTGTTGACTGATGAATTTGCACATGGTTTGTATTTAAGTATATTTAAAACATCAGATAGACATGTAATAATTATATA
>NW_015670386.1:676309-682484 GCF_001515625.1 Sinocyclocheilus rhinocerous | reverse complement strand
TGTATGTGTATATATATATATATATATATATATATGTCATCATATGTGTTGCATCATAAAGTTTGAAAAACCAGGCAGTATTTCCACATTGCATTTTTACTCATTGGATAGCAGGTGTAACAGGTATAAGATACATTTGAGATAAATATTAAATTGATCACTCAAACTACCTCAGGAGGTTGTTCATAAATGTTCATAAATGCTCCTCCTTCCAAGTGGAAGTATGTCAGCATTTGGACGTTTGGGAGCTGTGCAGTCCACACATGGAAAGAGCATTTTATTTTTCTACCAAATATATTGTAGAGATCACATATTCACAAAGTCCAAAGTGCTCTATCTATGCCTCTTCCAGACCTCCTTTCTTGCTCTCTCTTTATTTGGCATTATTTTCCAATAGAAGGATCATTCCAGGATATGAGAAGAGGTGACAACAGCACTATTGGAGAAATGGTGCTGCAAGGCAATGGATCTCGTGCCGTTAAATGAAAAAACTGATGCCAAGGCACGCTGTTCTTGTAAATCCTTGTAAAAGGATCCTTGTAAAAGGTAATCTCATATGGAACCCCAATATCCCTTTGAGCAAAGTTTGAAGCTCTTTTGCCAGTGGAGAGCACGAGAACATGAGAGTTCAAGAGATGAGAAGCTTATGAATATCATACATCACAGCAGGATTACAGAGAAACACACTTGTGATGTCAGAAATAGCTTTATAAAAATCATCTGTTAATTGCATATATTAAAGAACATGTAATATGGATATGTCATGTGACCTTGCGTTGGGAAAAACATATAGTTTATGCTTAACTTTGTTTGCTGAGATAAGTTATACCAGTGGAGAGTCTCAACCCAAAAACTGGACATGGCATGTTATGTTTGCATGCTCTCATTCATTTTCTTTTGATATTCTTTATTCCCTTTTGGTGTTTTTAAAAAGAACTAGGACAGGAAACAAGCACAACAACTTAGGGGATATCCTGACCAATAGTGGACAGAGACTCGACCTTGATTGCAGGTCTGTTCTGAAAGCAACGCTAAATTCAACCTGCATAGTTAGGACAGCAAAATAAATATGCTTTTAAAAAGGAAAACAAAATGCTTCACATATCTGTGGTTTTTAGTGTCAAAGGCTGTGTGTCCAATTAAATTTGGCACAGTATTTTGACACAAATTCATTTGTCACTTGGCAAAAGCAGCCAAATGAGACAGATGCCAACGGGTTGCCTAACATGCTCTCATCCTTGGAAAAACAAGATCAAAACGCATGTAAAGAGAAACAATTGATTAAGACAATAAATGGGTTCACAGATAAATTACTGTTTTTTTTTTGCATTTACAAAATTGTTAGTTTTCCTGTTTTACACTGCTGTTCAAAAGTTTGGGATCGGTAAGATATTTTAAAAATGTTTTTGCAATCTCTTATGCTCACCAAAGCTGCATTTATTTGATAAAATACAGTAAAAACAGTAATATTGTGAAATATTATTACAATTTAAAATAACTGATTTCTATTTGAATATATTTTAAAATATAATTTATTCCTGTGATGCAAAACTGAATTTTCAGCAGCCATTACTCCAGTCTTCAGTGTCACATGATCCTTCAGAAATCATTCTAACATGCTGATTTCATGCTCAAAAATATTTCTTATTATTGAAATATTGTGCTGCTTAAATTTGGTTTAGAAACCTTGATATATTTGTTCAGCATTCTCTGATGAATAAAATGTTCAAATGAACAACATGATAATTAAATAGAAATCTTTTGTAACATGATACAAAGTGATTTACTGTCACTTTTGATCAATTTAAATATTTTTACTATTTCAAATAACTGATTTCTATTTGAATATATTTTAAAATATACTTTATTCCTGTGATGCAAAACTGAATTTTCAGCAGCCATTACTCCAGTCTTCAGTGTCACATGATCCTTCAGAAATCATACTAACATGCTGATTTCATGCTCAAAAATATTTCTTATTATTGAAATATTGTGCTGTTTAAATTTGGTTTAGAAACCTTGATATATTTGTTCAGCATTCTCTGATGAATAAAATGTTCAAATGAACAACATGATAATTAAATAGAAATCTTTTGTAACATGATACAAAGTGATTTACTGTCACTTTTGATCAATTTAATCCATCCTTGCTCAATTTAGTGACCCAAAACTTTTGAACAGTGGTGTATTTGATTTTAAGTGAATTTTTATATTTACTTTTTTACAGTTTTAATACTTTCAGTGCCCAATTTAAAATATGGGTCCTGAAGCAAAACTAGTTGAAAGTCGCTGAGTTGTTCTGATTGAATGCATAATGATGCAGCTATAATGAACTTTGTTTAACTTATTATGCTCCTGAGATGGCTGTGGGTCTCCGATCTATCTTACACACACACCTACCCACAGGAACTTATTAACAGCACTGTTTCAAATGGATCATCAGATCCATCCACCTTAACACCTGTTTTACAATTAATGCCAGTCATTGCCTTCGGGGGAAATTTGCCATCACTATAATATCGGAATAACATTGCAAGCATATCTCGGTTGCTCATTATAAATTCCAACCTGGGTCCTGCCCCTGCTGTCTGGAATTACATTTAATGAGGGAGAATTCAATCTTAAACACATACTCGTTTTCACTGTGGCGTTTGATGGAGTGGCACTCATCCATGTTCACTGCATTAAACAAGCACATTCAATTTATCCTAACTTAATCTTGCCTGTAAAACTGCATTCGGATCTCCCTTTGCCCTCATGGGGAGCTGATTATTCGTTAGCATCTCTACAGTGATAATGAAAGCTGGCTGTCCACTTAAAGCTGAAGTTGAACAGACAGAGGATGGAAATGATTCCCGTTTCTGTCATGTCAAATGATAAACAGTCAGGAGATGCTAAGTGTTCTGCAGCAAATACATTAATCTGTCATTTCCCCTTGCTGCTGCGCGCTACATGAAATGAATTATGCATCGTTTTTGGGCAGTGGTGTGTTGATCTAAGGATTGGGAGCTGTGTGTTTTTGTGCTAGCATGAGCGTGTCCACCATGACAACAGACCCAATCAGTCATGTAGGCAAAGGAGAGCCACAAGGAAGGATTCAAATCAATGCATACATAGGTGACAAAGGCAGTCTTTGATTGATGCGGCTCAATAGGCGCTAACAGGGGAAAACCCCTTCCAATGGAGCTTTTGCTCATTCTGCTGTCAACCCATGTGGGTTTTTGATTAAAAATGTTCCGTAACAGCAGAATTCAATTCTCTTTGGTGTCATTTCAGCATCTTCCACGTGTGTTATCTGTCCTAAACGGTGGCAGCTATCAGTTTGAAACAGGAGTGGGTTTTTTCTAGGCAGATGGACATCTCGGCAATGGCTATGGTGCAGTAAAGTGAAAACCAAAAGTGTTTTCTCCAGCTTTCCTGCTTTGCTTGACCAGTGAGTAGATCAATAGCATTCGGATTGCTTTCCTTCCTGTCCATCCGTCTTCGCTTCTTTAAATCTGTCCTTCACAAAAGCCTTCAGGATCAGCAAATCAAATTCTTGATCAAATTTTCATAAGCCACTAAGTAACTGATAAGCTCTTGGTGTGATGCACAATACATGTTTATTGAGTTTTTAGATACTGACGTTTTAGATATTGAGTACTGCGATACCGAAATGGTACATTTGCATTTAGGTGCGAATATAAATAAGAATATCCACACCAGGATTAAAAATACGAAAAAATGTTGTGCCAAGTAGAAATGTACGGCTTGTGTGTAAGTTGATTTTATATGGCTTTGAAAAACTTGTATGCCATTTTGAAGAAACATTTGAATATGTGTATACACATCTTAATCATTAGTCTTTCAAACATTTTAAAACAATTTAAATTAACAAATTTTTTAAATATTTATAAAAAAAATAATATATATTTTGTCAAAATTTAAAACCAGTCTGCAGATATTAGGCAGTCTGAGTTGACACATTTTGCAGAAAATCGTGTGGTGTATGATAGGCGCAGTTCTTCTGACAATGATTCTATTCAGTCGGAGGATATCAAACATGTTTGATATTTTTAATAGTTTTTAGAACATTGTTTTAATATTTCCTGCATCTCCTAGCAGTGAGGCGTATGTTTCTGCATGAGTTTGTTATGTTTGGAATGACTTGAAAGTCTGGTTAGTGTGTATTCCTCAGTTGTTTAGATACCCAGGTTTTCTCTGCAACCATTTACAAAGTCGACAACTGTATGATGCTTTACGTTAAAATCCGTTCAGAGTTTGCACCACTTGACAATTTATGTTTCTGCATGTTGGTAGCACCACAAAAATTCCAAATATGGTAGTGATGAGTAATAAACAGATAAGGAAAAAAGCATTGAAGCAGTGTTTTTTCTTCTTCTAAAACAGCAGTTTTGTTTCCCTCCCCCCACCACCCCACCAACAACAACATTTCTCTTGTATCCATCTACAATCCCAGTCGGCACCAAGACTCAAACCCACAACCTTTGGGTTACAAGTCTGACTCTATAACCATTAGGCCATACAGCTGTCCCTCTTCCCCCAGTGTGCTGGAAGAAATAGGCTGCTAGCCTGTCCTCTGGGTGTGAAATCAGAGCCAAATCAATATGAATTTTAATACAGACATTAAAAATATTCTGGTCATAGACGAGGATCATTCCAAAATGTAGTATTGTGAGTTGTTTCCCTCCCCCCACCACCCCACCAACAACAACATTTCTCTTGTATCCATCTACAATCCCAGTCGGCACCAAGACTCAAACCCACAACCTTTGGGTTACAAGTCTGACTCTATAACCATTAGGCCATACAGCTGTCCCTCTTCCCCCAGTGTGCTGGAAGAAATAGGCTGCTAGCCTGTCCTCTGGGTGTGAAATCAGAGCCAAATCAATATGAATTTTAATACAGAAATTAAAAATATTCTGGTCATAGACGAGGATCATTCCAAAATGTAGTATTGTGAGCAATACTTTCCATTTAGACCACCTTATGCCACCCACACACTGCATGATTTTAGCCCTGATTTTCCACTCTTCAACAGAGACACTGCAGGTGAATAGGGTAAAAAAATAACTAATAGTTATCGCCTTACTTACCCAGCTGATTGATTACATTGATAATTGCAAAAATTTTTTGTATTACAAGTTTTCTAAAATTATAGGGTTAGATATGCAAATGAGTCATTATTTAATTAAATATGCGCTAATTAGCATACATTTCTAGTACAAAAATCTAAACACTGGATGATGTCAGTTTCAAAATTCTTGTTTAATTTTTTTGACATATTAGAGTTAAAAGTTTTTACAGAGGGAATTTTGGGTATCTCATTTTTGTCACTCCATCATTCAGGAAATGCTTAGAACGGACAGAAAACACTATATTTTCAGAATTTTTGGGGGATTGAAATGTTGTATATAATCAAGCAAATTATATATGAACAAATCCCTCTCTAAAAACCTTCAGGATATAGAAAGGAATAAACATGTAAAGTTTGGTGTGTGTAAGTGCTACTGAAGTGGAAATTTATGGCTCGGTGTAGGAGAAAAAACTCATTTTGAGAAAACGGCCTTTAAAAATATGTTTTGTAATTGAAATCTATTGACACAATCTCCCCTTAACGGAGATCGTCGGAAAAGCCCAAAATCTGAGGCAAAATGGTACTTATTCACATGAGTAACAATGTTTGAATTACCAAAGACACTATCTGAGAGAAGCGCTGATTTTTCACTGGCAAAATTCCAGTTATTTTCAATCCATGCTATCGGGAATTTAACATCAGGGCGAAAGATTTCAGGTTTGTCAGGTTGGTTTTAGTTGGTCCCACATTTGTTGCGTTGTCCAACAGACATCTGCTTGATTTGTAACTGACTTCTGTGTGAGCTGTGCTTTATACATCACAATAGACCCATTTTTCCCACAAAATCTCTAATTTGACCGCACCTTACTCTACAGTGGTGAGCCAGGCAAAGATTCAATTAACTTATGCTATTTCAAAAATAAAACTATTCAGGAGAGTCGCCGTTTCCGTAGAATGAATTTTCCTTTTCTATTTTCTCTCACAAAAAAGTATCTATTTTTATAATGCGAGAATTAAAGGGTTAGTTCATCCCAAAATTAAAATTATGTCATTAATTATTCACCCTCATGTTGTTTCAAACCCGTAAGACCTTCGTTC
>NW_015670386.1:671090-676288 GCF_001515625.1 Sinocyclocheilus rhinocerous | reverse complement strand
AGTAGTGTTAATTTCGTTAACGAAGACTATGACAAAAAAAGTTTTTTTTCCCATGACTAAGACGAGACGAAGACGAGACGACAATAAGGTCAATAAATGATAACTAAGACTATATCAACATGCAATTTCATTGACAAAATAAGACGAGACTAAAATGTATTCAAAAAGATAAAAACTTTACCAAAAACCTTTTTTTATTTTCGTCAAAAAAGGAGACAAAATGTTATTGCAGACTTCTACACACCTCTACTACACGAGCTTTTATGAGTGCGGTTGCCAGATATCAATAATTATAATCCCAGAATCTGAGCTTCGCTGTTAAATTCAAACATTTTCTGCCCTGTGATTTGCTTATTTTAAGCAATCTGGCAACCATGCGCACACGCTCGCTCCTCATTGCGAAGCGCCGCCGCAGATGATCTGAAAAACAAACAAGCTGGAGTTTAGCGATCTAAATGAAAGTGTCTCTCAGCCGGTCTGTGTTCTGTCATGAGATCTCACTATATTGTTTGCGATTGTGATCGCTGAATAAATACACTTACTCAATCGCTGTTGTTTTAATAGAGAAATAGGCTATTGTCATTTGGAATTAGTGAAATTATTTGGAATTTCACTGTTATGTTTTTCTTTTGTTGCAGTTTGCATAATGTAGACAGAGAGATTGCACAAGTCTTTGGTGTTGATTTATATAATAAAAGCCTATAATAAATCAGTACACTAGATGAGGTAAAATACACCATGTATGTGTCCACATTCTATTGATTTGTGCTTACTGGAGAAAGTGCAATACCTGAAATGCAAAAGTAAATTTCTCAAATGACAACAATCATTACGATTATAATTTTGAGAAAAAAAATAATTTTTATCAGTTTAACCATTATACAGAATGACCTGTACTAAACCTGACTAAAATGCCATACATTTAATCGAAAAAACAAAAACAGGACAAGTTTGTCTAAATATGATAACTAAAATGTACATTTGAGTAAGACTAAGACTAAATAAAAAATGGCTGCCAAAATTAATGTTGCTGTATGGTTAATTAATAATAATCTTATTGCTAAAATGTCAAGTTTTCATTGACTAAAACTAGACTAAAATACTTCAGGTTTTCTTAGACTAAGACTAAAATGTTGAGACTTTTAGTCGACTAAAACTTGACTAAAACTAAATAGGATAAGCTTGACTAAATATGATAAAAACTAACTAGAGTATCACAATGCATATGCACGCTTTACCCTAAGTGTAAACAACGCTGATTACGCCGATTACGTTCATGGGCACGCTTTCCCCCCCTAACGTAAACAACGCCGATTACATTCTTGGGTACTCTCCAAAATGGCAGAAGACGTAACTCAGGGGAGAAGAATTGTTAAATAAATTATATTATTTTAAGTTTTCTTTGCACACAAAAAGTATTCTCGTAGCTTCGCAAAATTGAAGTTGAACAAGTGATGTCACATGGACTGTTTTACCGATGTCCTTGCTACGTTTCTGCCTGGGAACATTTCAGTTGCGTTGCTGTCTATGGGAGGGTCAGAGAGCTCTCAGATTCCATCAATAATATCTTAATTTGTGTTCTGAAGATGAACGAAGGTCTTACGGATTTTGAACGACATGAGGGTGAGTAATTAATGACAGAATATTTATTTTGGGGTTGAACTAACCCTTTAAATCTCACATTTATTCTTCTTTGATTTTTTTTTTTTTAATATTAGGATTGGAGCATCAACGGTGGTATTGTCTTGTGACAATGGGCACTGTGGGTCTGCATGTGAAGTAAAATTAGCATTGGCATCAAGTAGCAGACCTGTACGAGCCCCGTTTCAGTGACGCACATCAGATGGCCACATGTCCCTCTTCCCCCAATGTGCTGGAAGAAATAGGCTGCCAGCCTGTCCTCTGGGTGTGAAATCAGAGCCAGTTCTCCTTGGTGGAGTTCTCTGAGCATGGGGGGACCATGCTGACCTGAATGCAATCCTGGTGGGGGGTTTCTGCCATTGTAGCATGGCAGTAATGGTGGCTACGGTCGCTGAGCCAACAGAAATATGCTGCTTGCCTCCAGGAGCGTGAACCGTGGCCCCAGTAAATGGGATGGGATGGTGCCTTAGGTTGGGGGCCGATATGTTGCACACGCTCTTTTTCTTACACATAGCCAATACTTGCATCAGTCCAGAGAATGAAAAGGATGAAAAAGATTGCAAAAAAGTGGAGAAAATGGCTTACATTGTAATTGTACTTGTAATTTTAATAGTTAATTATATTATCAATTAATTTAGTGTATTGCCATTAGAAAGCACTGCACAATAAGACAAATTAAGACAAACAGAAATTTTGCCAGAGATTAAGATCTTAACAAAGTTATAATCTCCATTTATGATTTGCCCTGCATCTTATTGTCATAAATAGGACTAGCCGACAATATTTTGTGTGCATTAAAAATTCATCATCATCATCACAATTTACTTTACAATAGGGTTGTGCCGATAGACGATAGTATCGTGTATCGACGATAGTCAGAGATATCGACGATGGTCAGAGATATCGATGATAGCAGATGTCTTTGTCGATAGTCAAGACGATATTAGGCTCATTCTCCTATTAATGTATTAAATAATAATAATAATAAAAATAATTCATTATAATTCGGCTATTATTATCAAATTGCCCCGCTTGTTCATTCAGCACTGTATTTCACACACACACACGCGCGCAAATGTAGTCGGTGAAGGAGTCTCCAACCACAAACAGACACACATCATCTGCTGATATAAGGTATTTCGTTGCAATTTAACAAGTAATCTAAATGGCCTATATATGTGCAATATTTTAACCGAGCCCTCACAAACTGTGCTTAATACCACAGTTATGTTAGAACGCATCTCATTCTTCTTTCTGTGGTGGTGCGTCGGGCTCATAATCAGTGTTGCCAATTGGGCTACTTTAACACTGTTGCCGCGGGTTGTTTTTCATGTCCGCGAGTTGAAGCGACCCCAATAACGTGATATTTAGACCCTGGAATGCGAATTTTACTGGAGGATCCCTGCCGAAAAACGTGTATTTTACCCCCCTTAATGCGATTTTTACCGGGGACCCCCCCTCAAAACGCGATTGGGCTAGTTTTGAGTAGCAGTTGGGTGGTTTTTTTTGCGAAAACCTGGCAACCCTGCTCATCATGGGGCGCGCGGTCCGGAGTGCTGTATGACTGATGTACTATCTGTTTAATTTCAATTTACTCCAAATATATGAACTTACCTGTTTTAAATACTTTATATTTAATGTGTTCGTTTATGTCCAATATTTAGTGTTAAACTGTTGGTTTTTAAAATAAATCTACTTTTGATTTTCACCGTTGACTGATTTTGCAGACCTTTTAGACTGATAACTTCCGTGCGTCGATGCCGAAACTTGTCACAGGACGCACGGTCCTAATAGCGATGTAGCTATGACTGTTGTATCTGAATATATATGAACTAGCTGTTTTAAATATTTTTGTATTTAACATGTTAGTTTATCAGTATGTTTGAAAGTATATTATTTAGATTAGTGGTGCTTCCATAGGCTCTCTCTCTCTCTCTCTCTCTCGCACGTTATAGTTATGAAATAGCCTATGACAAGTACAGGGAGTCTCTCTCTTGCCCCCATCCACCCATGCACGATAATATCTTCTATCGGCGATCTCACGGGCTGGCGATATGACGATTTGAAAAATTACCATATCGCCCAACACTACTTTACATGAACAAATAATTATACATCACATGAAAAACTTTCATTCAAGTCATTAATTAAAAATATCACACAATTGTATGACATTGCTGTTATAAAACTTTAAATAAAAAGAAGTGGGTAACTTATATTTTAGGCACAATATATTGACGCTTGTCTCTTTTTGCTCCACCAAGTCAAATATTTCCAAACAAAGCCATCTCTGAGCAGGCTTATTATCATTAACTTAAGCTATTTTTGTTACTTGAAATAAAGCTGAAAATGTTGCCTTGCAACTGAGATTAGTTAAAGTTGAAGCACTATAATTACTATGAAAATAAACTAAAATAACTAAATTAAAACAGCTACAACGGAAATAAACCTAAATTATAAAAAATTAGCTAAAATTAAATCTGAAAATATAAAAGTAAAATATTACTAAGAAATGTAATAGTATATAAATTAAACCAAAATAAAACTGTCTCTGTGCAACAACATAGAGGTGTTCCATTCCCAAATGAATCAGCATTTTTTAATGAATCAGTTGAATAAGTGATTCACTGGCTCACTTATAAAGACAGTCATATGTTGCCACTTAGTGGTGTAGTGGTGTAACATGCAGAAAGAGTACTGTTATTTTGTTTAAAGCTGCAGTCCGTAAGTTTTGCCTCTTTGTCGCCATCTCTGTCTGAAAACCTGGAATTGCAGCTGTATGCGGAAATATCTAGTTTGCGTGGGTTGTGAGTCGGCACGGCTCCAGCGCGGATGAATCTAATGTTCTGAAGAGTATGTGTGGCAGTCAGTCACCGCACCGGTGTGGATATTTACCGTACTTCGCAATCACAGATTCTAGCCTACGTCTTGGAATATGACCCAAATAAGAATTTTCACCATATATTGCCATCTGAACAAGTAAATAACAAGTCTGCCACGTTTGTTCTGACCAACTGAGGAAAAAAGCATTACCATAAATCTCGCTGCCAATGGTGATTAAATCTAAAGATCGGTTAGCTACTCATATCACATCAAACCGTTCAAATTATTATTATTGTTATACTTTATTCTCAAATGATTAATGTTAACAACATCAGCATTGGTGACTATGAGTATAGTGTGTATTAGCGTGTAGATTTCAATTTCTGCACAGTCTAATCTAATTGTCATACTCTTCGAATTTCATATTAAGAAATGATTTTAACCCAAAAAGCAAATTATGCCCCCTTTGAACTGGTTTTATTTAAAATACAAATCTTTGTAATCCCAGGCTATCTGTAATCAGAAGCACATTTATAACTGGAACATAATTTAATTTCATTCACATGTGTTTCATAAACACAAAATCCTTTCTGGATTACAATCCACCATCAGAATGATACATTTAATTATTCCAGCTGGTGTGAGAAAAGGCTATAAAGGATCCTCCACCTGCAGCATCTTAAAGGGGTGGTTGACTGGTTTTTTTCTAGGCTTGATTGTGTTTATGGGGTGCA
>NW_015670386.1:665418-670997 GCF_001515625.1 Sinocyclocheilus rhinocerous | reverse complement strand
GGCTATAAACGATCGGCCACCTGCAGGATCCTCGCATGCGATAGATAGCCTAGTAGCCGGGACAACTTCTTTATGTTTACAGACGTGACGTAATGACGCAGCAGCATGCTCGAATTTCCCGTGAAAACCTACCCGTACCACTCAAATTAGAAAACATTATTATAAGCTAACCGTTGTGAATCGGGTTAAAGTAAGGAGATAGTTTTGAACACTGGCTGGTTATGCACTTGCTCAAATATTGATTTCGGATAATTTTTAACTAAAAAAAGTTACGGACTGCAGCTTTAAAGATTTAGGAAAGAACAGAGAGAATGGACTCTTCATGTGTTTTAAAAGAATATTACATAAAGAGTTGGTTTTATATGGTTGTGGAGAGTTATGCTGGCTGTTTTAGCACTTCTGGTGGTGGCAAGAATAATGTGAACTTGTCAAATGAAAGTTTTAGCTTTGTAAACACTAGCATATGTGTGGCAGCATTTAGTGACAATCGCACACAACAATATTTAATAATAGCATTTCAAAGAGTGCACATATCATTTCATGATGAATCGTCCTGTCATATAAAAAAAGATTTCAGAATAATTTTTAGATATAAGTTTTTGGCTTTTATCAAAATAACGTCGGATTGAAGTTAAAAGTTAGAGATCTATTTGATGGCTTAAAAAGTTAACATGCCTCTAGACATCAGATTTTTTGCAATAAGAGAATCCTAGTACAAAGACTGTCACGGTCACGGTGTGTGGAGGCAGGCAGGACGACGACGAGGACGACAAGGATTCCAATAATGACATTTATTGTAGACACAACAAGGCAGATACAGGTAGGTGAGACACACACTCGGGGTAACATTAACAATAACTGACACCAATGGTCAGACAGACAGGAACTAATATGGGGTGTATAATTAGAGGCAGACAGGTGAGCACAATGACGGTGATTAACTAATGATTAGACGGGCTAAACCAACACAAGGGGAAGAAACCACAATAAACAGTCCACAGGGGCGTTACAAAGACATGCTTGAACTAGCAATGAACTAGGACAATTCGCTGTAAATGGACTTATTGCAAGTATAGCGCCAACAGCAAGAATAATCACACGGATGAAGAATGCAATAGGTGAGCAGAAAACCATTCTGTTCTCTACACTTTTTATTTTTTTAAGTTACAGTGAGTTTGTTAAGGACAACAGACGGGTTTTACTCTCGCTGATCTTGTAAGTCCATACAGTACATGCTGATGTGTCTTTAGCACCTGCGTATTTGCAAGCAGATCTTTGTTTCAGGTGTTTGCATTGGCACAAGGCTTAAAATAAATACAGCATAATAGATTTCTGCTGTTTCTTTTGGGAACCCCCATTAAGGTAATTAGTTTTAGCTGTGGCATTGGAAAAAGCTTCACTTCATCTGCAAGGTTCAGTTGCTCAGTGCGCTGTGGGAGGAAAGGCTTTTGTTCCTCAATTCAGGTCACTGAAATGCAGAATTTAACATCCTGTACTGTACAATGATTGAAATCACACTGGGCTAAAGTCTTGATTATTTCATGCCATGACCAAAAAATTTACCATTCTGTATTCAATACTTCTTTTTTTTCTATTTCTTTTTAAAGCCACGGGTACTCTCGTAATGCCAAGCTGTGATGGTAATGGAGCACAGTACTGTATCCTCCAGAATCCTGGATCATTGCGAAAAAAAGGTCTAGTAATTTTGCACTTTCAGTGAGGTAACTAGACCTCTTTGATGGGATCATTCAGCACACGGTGGGTGAGCATCTAGATTGTCAGCGTCTTAGAGAAGGAATATTGAAGAGATGAGAATTCCAGAATACCGTTACTGCTTGATTGGTTTATGTGAAAAAATAATTTCCCACAAAGTCCAAATGAGCATGAGCGAATCTGAATATGACAAGAATACAAAATAAGGAATGTATAACATATTTTCATCGTGTATGCCCTTAAATCTTTGAAACGTTCTCAGTATCACATATAAGAGTGATTAGGGGGGAATCCAATTGTGTAATCTAACTAGGTTTACATATTGAAATAATAACAGCAGTTAACCTACAGCACATGCAGAGTCTTTCTGCCATCTCATGTTGAAAGAAATAATCTCACATCTGTCATTTAAGAGTGTATGAACTTCTATTATGACACATAAAGCAGATTTGATAATCTTCTGTGTTCCGGCGTTCAAAAGACAGGAACTTTTATCAATAGACTTAGGCTTTATTCTTATCTACACTTATTCGGAAAACTACACCTTTAAAGTATCTTTAAGCTTTAAAACATATCTTTATGTTTTAATTACAAGATCTTATGACCTGCCACTCAGGGGTCAACCTGAGAATTCAGAAAACTCTCTGTTACCCGTGAAATGATAACATTAACTTGGAACTTGATTTTGTCCTTTATTCCACTAGTGCAGAACTCACACCGTACACATTTTGGTAGTTGTTGTTGTTTACTTGTAGTTTAGAATTCTTGTACATTTATGTGCATACGTGTGCGGTCAAACTGTAAACACAAACAGTTCACAATTAATATTTAGCAATGTTTCACATATCACATTTGCATGAAGTATTATCACATGTGATACAATACAAATTTCTGGAACAATCTCTCGTGTCACAGACTTACGTTAAACTTTGTTTACTAACTAAATGCAACATATTGCACGAATAGTTAAACAAGTAACATAATAAACAACATATGTCTACACAAACGGCAAACAAAAGCGTATAATATTAACCGTTTAGGCGCAATGGCGCTAATCGCAAATAGCGATCTATATAGCGATATATCAGTCACCTCAGATTACTTAAACAACGAAACATTACTCACCACGCTGGGAATATATAGTTTAAATCATACTTTCATGTGAAATCATTAGAAATTCAACAAGCTACAGCAGAACAACATGGCCTTTCTCTGTCAGCCCTCTCTCTCTACTGTGCCTTCTCTCTCAGCGATCACACGAGTCCACTGAAACAACTTTCTTAAAGGGGCAGCACTCAACACTCTCATATTAAGGTCCTCTGCATAATCGCTGGAATTACTTGCTCTTAGGTCCTGTTCTCTTGATTTCGGTTCAAATCATTATCTCATATGGAGTAACTCGGTGGACTGTGTATTAAATCGTTGGGGTCAGAGGTTAAAAGCAGTCCACGTAATTACACTCAGGTTTATGGATTAAAAGCCAGTACTGCAAGAATAATGATCATGATATGGAAATAAGAGGTGAGCCAAAATGACTCTTTGAATGTATTTTTGTGTAATAGAGGACAGAACTGACATTATACTGATTTCATAGTTACATTTCTAAATCAAGCTTGTTAATGGCTGGTGTGACACTCCATATGTAATGGTTGCCTGCAAGTGAAACAAAACTTTCATCATCCACACACTGTTAAAAATCTTTCTTATTGTTTTACTTGATTTCTTTTTCAGTGCATCTTTTCCATTTAAGAGCCTACAGGGCAGGTGTAGAATGGGTGTATAAATAAAAAATAAAGTAAAACCCCTCCAGACTCATATGAAAAGGCTCTTTCACAGCACCATTGAGGTTCTGTATAGCACTTTCAAAGCATGCCTCTTTGTGCAACCAAAAAAAGAGTTCTATTTAGCACCAAAAAGGGTTGTGCTACTGTTAAAACCAAAACACCCTCACAAGTCTAGTGCTCTTACCATTTTCCTGAGATATATCTACATATTAAATTTAATAAAAAAAATACATAAAAATACAAGGGAAATTTCTCCAGCTACTGACTCACCTCCTCGCAAGTCTAGTGCTCTTACCATTTTCCTGAGATATATCTACATATTATTGCTCTTAGTCTTTGTTTATAATAAAGAAATGTAACATAAAAGTAATCTGAGTTTTCAAAAACTTCTGATGGAGATATCTACAATATGCATGGCAGTGAAGAAAGTGTGACATTATCTTTGCAATTAGATGAAAGGGAAATTTCTCCAGCTACTGACTCACATCCTCAGTGTCAACCAAAATGGATCCCTCTGAGGGGGGCTTTGATATTCTCACTGTATTTTGTGTTATTTCAACACAGATATATTTAGGGAGTTGATAACCACAGAGGGGGTGAAGTAATCAGAATCGCAGCAAATGAGAGTTTAAACATTTGTGACAGGGCCATTCATTTTGAGCGGTTTTAAACAATACCGTACACACAACTGCAGCAGCAGCCCACGGCAGTGACCATAAATAGGCTTATTTCACAACAGCGTTGTGCTCACAGCATCTCCTTTTTCTTACACATATCTGTATATGCTAAGCATTGAATATGAAAATCAAAAAGTGGTGCAGAACCAATAAATTTTTGCACCGCAAGCAAAACTTTGAGTACTTAATATGTTATTATATGCATAATTTATGCATTTATTAGCATTGTATTGCGTAGAGGTTATGGTATATTGAACACTTGAGCCAGGAGAAACATGCTTTTTGACTGTTTCAGGCTATTTTCATAAGAGCATAAATGTAGTGCATAGTTTATGCTGAGCTCATGGGAAAAGAGAGGAAGTAGGCTACAATCAACTTACGCATGTTGTTTGCTCTCGCCTGCACAGTGTCATAATGCTGTGTGTGCATTCCGATGGCCTCCTCGTGCTGACCCTGACGGGCGCCTTGCATGACGCTCGCAACAGCTCTGTTGAAGAACAAGCATTCATTAGCTTAGTATTCCATTGAATTGCCTTGCATTGTGTAATCGGCCTTTATTTAGATATCAAAGAACGGCATACAGTGATATAATGTCAGTAGACTGACATCTATTCATTCAGTGCTATAGCTGCCGCTGTCCAGAGTGCTGATTCAAAGAGAACAGGTTTTTCTGTGAGCCGCTCTTTCAGCAACCTGCACACTGTGGGCTGTGAAGCTCTCATCAGAGGTTTTGACCCACAGAATCAGTAGGAACAAGAGATTTCCACCTCCACCATTCAAGCTGAGTAACCAAAGGGTAAAAAACTGACAACCGGATGTTATGCAATACAATGTAATATCTAAAATGGTTTGTACAGTTCTTGTGGTTTACATGTACAAGTTAACCGTGTTTCCATGTGGATCTCTTGAGATCTGTGATTCAAGAAAGCCTTTAAAAAGAGAGCTTGCATAACACAAATCCATGAATTTAGAAAGCTTAATGAAGATTCAAGGGATTGTTTTTGCTCTAATTAAGCATGAATATGTATGGGAAGAATAGGCACAACAGTAAATGCAGAGCTTTGACAACCAACAATCAAAAGCCACAAAAGATTGGGTTATTGAGAAAATTCTTGGTTGGAATTTTTTTTTATCCATTCTTGGATGGAGTGAACAATTTTCACCCTTTTGCTGTTTTTAAATTTCTTTTAATTGTTGGTCTACTACACACATGCACCAAACGCATATCATTCACTGTTGCCATGCTGTTTTTCAGTGTCTTGCACCATGAGCGCTTTCCCTCTTTTCCCCCCTTTTGTTTTCTTTGTCAACATTTTGCCCAATAATAAAATCTTTACAACAAAACGCATTTCGAAACATCCGAGATCTGTTGCATTCAGTTATGTCTAGGTAAAATTTTTTTTTT
>NW_015670386.1:651011-665258 GCF_001515625.1 Sinocyclocheilus rhinocerous | reverse complement strand
GACTGCAATACCTAGTTCAACCACTCGGTGTCAATCCTACATACAGCACCTCTATTTAAAATTTTTTTTTTTTTTTTTTTTTTTTTTTACATGTTTTTGAACGACCCTAGCAGTCACACACACTGGAGCGCTCTAACGTTCGAAAACAGAGATGCACGATGTAATGGCATCTCGAGATGCGTTTTAAAAAGTTTAACTTCTCTTAAATTGACAGAGATGAATAAACGCAGAGCTCATGGCATAAGACGCGTGCAACATCAAAGACATCCATATAAGCAAGCACATTTACAAAAAACGAAAAAGAATCAGTGGCAAAGCACGCTGTTCTCACCATAAGCTTTTTTGGTCAAATTCAAAAAGAAAATGAAGACTTCGTCAAACCATCATAACTATGAGTTGCTTACCGTGACATGCTTTCTCTGTGAGGTCTGTGAGCCTTTTCTAGTCCAAGTTTGGTAAATATCCCGACCAGTGCCATGACTGCCACTACTCCACATATTATATACACAATCAAGTTTGTTTTATCCTTGGTTGGATCGTGTCTAGGGTCTAGGGTTTTCTTATAGGGTGGCTGTCCTGTTAGCCATACTGGTGTATCGTAATTTTTGCAGGTGCTCTGATCCAAACGAGAGTTTTTATAAGCGCAGCAAAATCTGAAGCCACAAGTGCCGCAACAGAATAAATAATTGCCAGTTTGGCAAACGAACGGCGGGTCCCACTGTCCCATGACATCATAGTAACCCCGACATTTGTCCTCAATATGTGGAGGTTCAGAAACGCTCTCCTCATCCCGGGACCCATTGGATCCTGAGAGCATTATAAAGCCCTCGAGCTGCTGCTGCTGCGCTTCCCCGACCGCGCTGCACAACAGCACCAGAACTTTGACCAAGAAGTATTCTAACAGCAAGACTGTCCATTTCATCCTGTAGTCTCCTGGAGGCTTCCTTTGGAGGACAAACTGAGACAGAGAAACGACTTGGGACTACCACTGACAGCAGGGCATAAATCCACACGAGTGAACAAAGCCATTCGGGGAGTTTTGCATTTTAAAAGAGGTCAATTAAGACCGCAGATGTCTGTAAAGTCCACTCTGACAGCTGTTGATCTCAATCCCAATTGTTCTCAAGTACTTTTCAGCGCTCTGAAACCACTGCGCCAACTACCCTGAAGGCTGTCTTTGTTTGCGACGATGACAAGAGAGCTGAGGCAGAACTGTGGAGCGCGCGCGCTGAGAGTGGGAGAGACAGTGCGTAAAGGGAAGGAGGAGACATGGGAGGGATTGGACAAGAAAAAATTGTTCTGTAGTAAAGAACCACAGAGAAAAGTTGCCGTCTGACTTATGTTACTATGCAACTTGCAAACGAATATAATTTCTTCTCTGGCGTGTAAAATACCTACTAAAGGCTCCTGTCTTAAAAAATAAAATTGCAAAATAATGTAAGCCTATACAGATCGCAAACCAGGTCCGTAACTTGACTATACATATACGAGAAAACACCAGTGCTAAATGGTTTTGTGGTTTCTTTGCGCAGTGCGTGGGTCTGCGCAACCCCTTTGCGTCTCCACAGTGCCTCTATCGTAAAGCAAAGTCATCTTCATGATACGAGTTATTCATTTTCTGCTCGTTCAGTGAACAGAAAAGAGTTTGGTGAGACGAGATACTTCATGCGTTTGGATATCATAGAAAAGATTTGTCGTTCGTTTAAGTAAAAGTATTCCAATAAAAGAGTAGATTTTAAACTAAGGGCTTTTTAATTATTATTCTTTATTTTAATTTTAAAAGTGACAATGCACAATGTCTTTAACATAAGCACTTAAGTCTATTATGTAAATGTGCCAATTTTTTTTATAAGCTTTTACAATATATAATTTTATAATCCGTATACTGGCAGAATTGGGAGCAGTGAGAGCCATTGTGCCATTCTAACCCTGTAGCTTATAACAGATTTTGCATATAGCCTAGCCTATCGTCTTTCTTTCTTTCTTTCTTTCTTTCTTTTTGTATTGTATTTTATTTATTTTATTTTACAGCCGCTGATCCCCATCCATTTTAATTGATAAAGAGCCAATGAGAAATTTCTAGATAGAATAATGTTCCCACATGGTGTGAGAAATAATTAAGCTTTTTATATTACGGACATAGCCTACATATTGTTTATGCCAAATATGCAAGATGCGTCTAACCTCCACATATGTATAGGACCACATTTACCTAATTTAATATGAACCTATTTTAAGCTACCAGATAGGCTACACTCTTAAAAATAAAGGTGCTTCACGATGCCATAGAAGAACCTTTTTTTCTAAATGGTTCCATAAAGAACCTTTAACATCTGAAGAACCTTTCTGTTTCACAAAAGGTTCTTTGTGGCGAAAGAAGTTTCTTCAGATTACAAAAAGGTAAGAAAGAGATGGTTCTTTAAAGAACCTTTGTCTGAATGGTTCTTTGTGGACCCCAAAATGGTTCTTCTATGGCATCGCTTGAAGAACCTTTTGAAGCACCTTTATTTTTAAGAGTGTACCTGATTGATTTACAGTGTTTTTTCTATGTAGATAGACACATAGGCCTACATTGTATTGATATATGCAAAACAATAAAAATAGAAACATATATTTATAAAAAAAAAAATACATTTATTAGATACTGCTAATGCAATCAGAACACCGTCAATCATCGAATATCACATTTATCGCAAACGACGTTGATTGATGTCTATCGATTAAAATTCCATCGAGTTATAGGCCTATTGTAACCAGTGTTGGGGGTAACGCATTACAAGTAACGTGAGTTACGTAATCAGATTACTTTTTTCAAGTAACTAGTAAAGTAATGCATTACTTTTTAATTTACAAGAGAATATCTGAGTTACTTTTTCAAATAAGTAACGCAAGTTACTTTTTTTTTTTTTTTTCAATTTATTGATTGACAGCTCTCCTGTCCCCATGTTGAGAGAAATCAGAAGATATTAATGTAGTTCTAAAATAAATATGAATATGCATTAATTAATCTTACTCACAAAATAAAAAAACTGATTCAGTATTCCTCAAAATGAATAAAAATAATGCAACTCAGAATATGACGCAAACCTGCAATAATTAAATGTTAAAAAACACAAATATCCTTTATGTATTTAATCCCATTCTATTAACCAATGTCTTTGCTTCTGACCTCCGATGATCCAGTTCAACCGTACTAATAAGCAAAAATTACTCTAGACAAACATTTGAGTGTCTTTTTTTATTGCTGAAGTGTGTTGAAATTTCTTCTTCTGCATTCTACTGTACGGACGTAAATTTACTTTCCCTTCAGACTGAGGCTTATTCATTTCACTTTTGGTGTGAAAAGGCTGTTATATTTGCCAAAAATAGAATTTTTTTATTTTAAAAACAAACAAGCAAGCCCTGTCCAGATTTAAAAAGTAACGCAAAAGTAACGTAACGCATTACTTTCCATAAAAAGTAACTAAGTAACGTAATTAGTTACTTTTTTATGGAGTAACGCAATATTGTAATGCATTACTTTTAAAAGTAACTTTCCCCAACACTGATTGTAACACAATACAATGGACAATAAACCTATTTTAGATTTTAATTTAGTTTATTTAGTATTGTTTCCTCTTGTTTTACATTGAAGTTTTTCTTTGATGCTTGTTTATATAAAACTAGTGTAGTAGGCTACTGTGCATTTTGAAAGTAGTGTCATTGTTTTTAATTTTGTAAATAGTAAAATATATCCATACAGTGTTGCCAACTGCTTTCAATTGAAAGTAGCTAAAACTGGTAGCTAAATGTCACTAGATGACATCATAATGGCAAATTCACTGATCTATATAAAGATGAATATAGACAAAGTCCCTCTTTCAAACATCAAATTCTCCAAAACTGTTCACTAAGCTTACGATTAAATTTCATATTTGAAATCACCAATGAAATCTGACAACAACTGTATCATAAATGTTGTTTATTTTGCTCAAATAGCATTAAAAAAAGCTTATTTTTCAGGCTAAGATCAGCCAGTGCGCATGCACAGTCCTAAACGCACGTCTCAGAGTGCTGACTGTTTCTATAGCAACCGGGACTTCTAACGGCAGCTGCAGTGACGCGCTGACTTTACCGATTAGTGATTGTCTCTTTTACTCAGAAGGCGGGGCTTCGTTCGATAGAGCGGCCATACTGAGTGTTGCATTTTTCCCAATTCAGAACTATATGAGTGACACGTCTTGGGTATTCTATAGTCTTTGATATAGATCAGTGGGCAAGATGAGAACTTAGATCAGGTTTGTCCAAGAAGTTGCTATATTTGTCCTTAAACTTTTGAAAAAAGTGGGGTGGGGAAGTCGCTAAATCTAGCTACAAAATTGCTAAATTGGCAACACTGTATCCATATTGAGCATCGGAGAGACAACTTTTGATTCGTTTCTGGTCAGCCTGTCTTTGTCCACTCCAAACATTCCCAGACATTGCTAATACATCACCAAACGCATCGATTCACAAACACACTCATTGAGTAACCAATGACAGATTTCGCAACGAACGCCCAAAACACGATAACGAAACATACGAAATATAGGCTGAAGGGTATATGATCCTATAACGTTACTAGGTAACGTTAGTGGACGCGTTTCAATGGCGGGGGGCAAAAGTGTCTTTCTGAGAGCGAAGGATCGGAGTTATAAGGGGCTGACAGAAGGAACGGTTAGCTGAGGCTAGCTAACATCGATTTACATTAGATAATGCTGTAACGCTTTGAATTATGACAGTATGTTTTGGTTCAAGGTCGTTTATGTATTTTATGAACACTGCTTGTAATCTAAGTTTACAGTGCTCTGTAAACTTGTTAGTAGTTGACCAGTGTAGTATTCCAACAAGTCTTTGACAAGCACAAACTATCGACTTCACAGCAAAGCATTTGCTATGTCAGGAATAACAAACCACTTTGGCATTGAGCTGTAGATAGTTGCAATGTAGTTTAGATAGAAACTCTGAAATGTAACATGATGTACACAAAACAAAATAAAGTTAACCTAATAGGCCTATATTACAGCAGATAGGTCAAAATGTGCTAAATCAGTAATTAAACACCGGTGTTGCTTTAGGACCCAGATTTAATCTGGGTGGCAAATGGCCATCCAAGACCAAACATATCAAAAGTTTATAGTGAACAAAAATCTCCTTAAAACCAAAACCAGGAACAATACGCAATATGCCCAACAATATGCAGATATTAGCATAAGAAAATCTGACCGTTTTGTAATTACATACATGACAGCAGAATTGCTGCACTTTGCAACTAAGTATCCGACTGGACAACAGCCTCTGACATTAACTGCAAATAATATGGGTAGCATTTTCTTTCTCTCGAAAAAAAATAAATAAATTTAATTCATTAATTAAATAAATAAAAAAATGCTACAATCCTGTAAGGTGCAATTAAATGTTTCAGTATGTAGCATTGTTTTTCCCTACTGTCCATTACCTTTCTATCAGAACAAAAGCCTCAGATGATTGCTTAACTTAAATTTGCAGTAAATATCGTGATGTAAATCATAGTGAAATGGATTATCATAACATTTTTGATGAAAACTTATGAGACTAAAATTATAAATAAACATTCATAGATATATTGTTCACAATAACATCAATAAGATGCATTTAAAATAGATTTATAATTTTCAATTTGTGCCGACTTTAACCTATGATTTGGTGTGTTTCAGTGTGTAAGTGTTTTGAAGTGTTTTGTGTCCCTGTGTGCTTCCTCTGCTTGACTGTTTATGTAAATCCATTCTGAAATTTTCATCTCAGACTAATTTCTTGCTTATTCTTTGCTTTGCACTTGCAGTGTTGACATCTGCAACTTTTTCCCTTTTTTTGTGAGGAAAAACCTACATCAGTGACTGTTAGTGGATGCTGTGAGTTGAGTTGATATTTTAATGCTTTATCACAGGAGGCTTTTATCTTGACGTATGATTAGGTTAGCAGTATTTGAAAGCTCTGGGAGTCATCTGAGATATTCCTCTGATTTATGTTTGCTGAAAGAGGCTTGTGCTTATCGGCTGTCATGGGAGCTTTGTCTGCTCCTCTCAATTCATGTTGTTTAAAGCTGCCTGAAAATAGTTTCCAGTCTCTGGGGACTGCACATGAAAGAGTTAGACAACAAACAAGATTCCAAGCAGCAGATGGTACATTTTAAATGCTTTTTGAGTTGGTCAGAAATCATGTGTTTTTATTTTATTAATTTATTTTAACCAGGTTTTGTGCTTTCCCAAAGAGATGCTCGAAGCATAGCAAACACTTCATATTGTTAGAATGACAAAATGATTGGAACAACATGGTTGCTCCATAGAGACTGATGTTGAAACTTTGTGGGCTTCATTACTAATTAAAATGCAGCTCATTTGGAAAGTGTTTTTTGAATTGAAAGTTTTTTAATAAAATGACAGAATAGGTTTGTTATCCGAGAACTGATTCTTATTCAGAATTTAGTTTACAATTCTGATACATTTGCAGCTCATTTGGAAAGTGTTTTTTGAATTGAAAGTTTTTTAATTAAATGACAGAATAGGTTTGTTATCCGAGAACTGATTCTTATTCAGAATTTAGTTTACAATTCTGATACATGGATTCTTCCAGAATGCCGATGAAATACCATGCTGAAATATGCTGACAGTTCTTGCGTTACTTATTAAATGGTGCTGCAACACCACAGTGTAGTCCGATTATTGAACAAATGACTCTTATGAGCCAGTTCTTTTTAGTAAATCGGAAACATACTATGCATCCAGTGTAGTCTGACTCCCTAACAAATGACGTGGTAAACTTTTAATAAATCAAAAAGCATACACCACAACCAGTGTAGCCTGGCCACAGAATGAATGACTTTTATGAGCCAGTTCTTTTTAGTGAATCAAAAAACATACACCACAGTCAGTGTAGCCCGGTCACCAAATGAATTAATCATGAAACAGTTCTTTCAAGTGATTCACAAACATACACTGCAAAAAGGGTAGCCTGTCCACTGAATGAAGACTCTTATGAGCCGGTTCTTTAAGTGAATCTAAAACATACTGTGCAACCAAGTCTGACTCCCCAACAAAATTACTCTTAAGAGTCAGTTCTTTTAGTGCACAACCAGTGTTGTCTAACTCCCCAAAGAATGACTCTTATAAGCCGGCTCTTTTTAATGAATCAAAATATCAGCGCAAGCAGTGTAGTCCAACTCCCCTATAAACTCCTGGTTCTTTTTAGTTCTTTTTTTTATCATCTGATCGTGGTTGTATCTCTCTATTAGTGCTACTGGATCTTAGCGCTGCGTTCAAAGAATGGCATCTACGCTAATATTAGTCTGTTTCTTTCTTATTCCGAGGTCACCGTAGCCACCAGATCCAGTCTGTATCCAGATCAGATGGTCACTGCAGTCACCCGGATCCAGTACGTATCCAGCCCAGATGGTGTATCAGCACTTAGCGATGACCTCTACAGCCCTGAATGTCAGCGGAGACCAGGACAACTAGATGAGCCCCAGAGACAAATACCTTCCGTGAAGACCTTGTCTCCTAGACGGCCACCGGGACAAGATGAGTCCTTTGCACAATCTGACTTTGCTGCAGCCTAGAATTGAACTGCTGGTTCGTCTGGCCAGAGGAGAACTGGCCCCCCGACTGAGCCTGTTTTTTCTCCATTCTGTCACCGATGGAGTTTTGGTTCCTTGCCGCTGTCGCCTCTGGCTTGCTTAGTTGGGGACACTTAATATCCAGCGATATCGTCCACTTGATTGCACAGATACTATTAAAACTGAACTGAGCTGGATGATGACATCACTGAATTCAATGATGAACTGCCTTTAACTGAAAATTGAGTGTTTACTATTGTCATTTTGCATTATTGACACACTATTTTCCTATTTAATACTGTAAAGTTGCTTTGACACAATCTGTATTGTTAAAAGTGCTATATAATTAAGGTGACTTGACTTGACTTTAGTGAATCTAAACATATACTGCACAAGCAGTGTAGTCCAACTGCCAATAAATGACTTTTTTGCCAGTTCTTTTTAGTAATCAAAACGTACTGCCCAACTAGCATAGCTCAACTCCACAACGATCAACTCTTATGGGCCAGTTCTTTTTAGTGAACCATACAATTTACAATTAATTGTGAGACATAAATCTTTGTGGTTATTGACTAGCTGTTCATATGACAGCTAAGGATAAATCGGAATCATAAAATTATTTTCCCTACTAGGATGCACTGTCAGGATCAGGAACAGATAGAAATTCTCTATTTTTCTTCTAGCTCTTGAGGCTTGCTGCTCTGACTGTCAAAAACCTCTTCACACACTCAGTGTAAGTGAGTATAGTGGAAAGCAAAAACAAGACTTGTATGATGTTCCCAGCAGGGTATATTCTTCATTTATATTTTGACCAAGTTTTAATGCTGGAAGTTTCTCACTGAATCATGGGTAAAAACTGTTTCTCAGCTGTATTTGTGTTGTAAACCCTGAGGTGTGAAAATTGACTTTTTCCTGCCGTTTTTGTTTCCTTATAACATAAGAACTGCTGTGAAGGTGTTATATACAGCTGAAGTTGCTATACGACAAGCGAGACAAAGGTTTCCACACGTACCAGGTGTTAGAGCTGTGCCCTTAACTGACTCTCTCACTTGAGATAAAGATTTTTATAAATACTTTAAACAGTTTGATTGTAAGCTAAAAGGGTCTCTTAAGCCATAAAACCCAAAGATCATGCATGATTCTACGCAGACGCTACATTAGCATCTTATGTTATGTTTAATTATGCAAAACATCGTATGCATTTTCCACAAACACAGCATTAATAATTGAGATTTTTACAGTAGATGGTTTGTCAGCCTCAGGTTATTTTCTCCTGTCCTTCCCAGATGAACAGAAGGAGTGGAACGGGCCCTTTTACTTCATCCAGGCTGCAGACCCCCATCTTAGCCTGATGAAGGCGTGGAGGATTGGTGACTGTGATTCAGGAGGGGATGACTGGACTGAGGAGGTCTAGCTCACAAAACAGGCAGTCCAAGCAATCAACAAACTACAGCCCAGACCTCGCTTCCTGGTCCTGTGTGGAGACCTAGTCCATGCTATGCCTGGTGAGACATCTGTTCCACTGTAATGGTGCCGATAGAATGCTAAAGGATAGATTTCTCTTTGAATAATCTGAAGAACCTATTTTTTTTTGTGCAATGGCAAGGTTCCATGGATGTTAAAGGTACTTCTTGGAACTCTCGATGCCAATAAAGAACCTTTTTTTTTACAGAGTCTTGGCAAAGTATTAATAGTAAGCACAGTCTGTTGGTGTTTAAGTACTTTGTAAGCAGTATGTGTGCCAAATAGGGCAGGGCGGTATTAGTATATATTTATAGCATACTGGCAACAATATGAAGTGTGTATCAGTAGAGTTTTGCTATATGGTGTATATTGCTGGACGTATATCCGGACAGTCATAAAGTGACAGCAGTTTAATATAGCTGCTGCTGTCTATGGTGTTATTTTGAATCAAACAACATAAAAAAAAATTACATTTAAAAGTTTTAAATTAACTTAACTTAATCTTAAGTAGTTGTAATCGATGTATATTTTACTCATACAGTGAAGACTATGCAGTGTTTTATTTTTTACATTTGATTATTCAATTTCTATAGTATTTCCGTACCTGCCTAGTACTACTGTTAGACCATCCAGAAAACAAACTTAAAGCACTTTATTTCTTTTGTATCTTTGTTAATTGTATTTGTCTTATTGCTTGTAATTTGCTCATATTTTTTAATAGTAATAATAAAATAACAAAATACCTCTATCTGTGATATAGGCCTAAATTGTTCCTGTGAAATAAATTGTTTAAAATAAGAATATGAAATGAATGCATTGATTAATCTGTTAATATTAATCTAACAATAATGACAAGACTGCTCTTAATTTATTTCTTTATTAATTTATTTGCTTATAGTCAGTCACTATCTTGAAAGAAATACTGTTTATATAATTTCTACCTTTGTTTTTATTTGTTGTTGCTTTTTTTCTATATTTCAGGTAATTATTCATCTTATAATGAATTGATACACATATTTAATGTTTACTTGTGAAGGGCTTTGATGCTACAATACATTGCATTTATTAAAATAATATTTAATTTAATAGTTTTAACATTTGAATAACAAAATACTATATTAGTATTTAAATATGTTTCTATTATTAATATGATTATTATGATAATATTATTATTATTAATATTCTTTGTAGCTAAATAAGTGTGTTTAGTTGCATATTAATTATTTGAAATAAACACTGTGCAATTTAACTGGTATTGCTGTTGACTACTAACATTTTTGAACACGTAGATAGATAATATAAAAGATTAAATGCAGGTTAAACATAAGATACAGGTCCAGTTGTAGAACAAAAAGTATAGAATTTATTAGAGAAAAAGCACACCTTAAGGTTCATTTATTTTTTGTTTATGATTGAAGAGGCAAGGTTTGCGTCGAGAGTCTCTTTATTCTTCTGTCGTCTCTAATCTTTGAGGTGGCTGTTATGAATTGGAGCTTGTGGAGCTGTGGACCATCTGCATGAGCCGACTACCTGCAATCTCGGCACTTATCTAATTGCCTCAGCTCAAAGCACACAGGGAAATAAAAAAATAACCTCTGAAGGCCAGGCGGCAGTTATTCTGCACATATGAATGTGTTGACTGGAAGTCACCTGTGAAGGTGACGAGAGTGTTTGTACATTAGGTTTCAAGTGCCGGGTCTCTGGGTCAATGTTTCTTGTGCTTGAATGTCTTGCACATGAGTGCTAGTATCAAAGAGACAGTACATTTAAAGCTGTCATAAATGTTTCTCACCAAGTGAATTTAAATCACCCAAATGTTGACAGTAACTGGTTTTTCAATGGCTGACTTATCAGATTATCCCTTTTAGGATCCGAGGGAACTCTGAAGTGTCATATTTGCCTGATTTTATATGAGCCCAGGTTTGTGGCTTCCCTGCTGGATGTAATTTACAGGTCAGGTTATGATAAGCTGCCTGTAAATGCACAGCTATGGAATTTTATGAGGTTTGGAAACCTTTAAACGGCCTGGCATCAACACCCATTAGTGTCAGGTCAGAAGAGCAGGCAGAGGATGCCATATGCATTACACGCCATGTCCATCATGCAGTGTGTTTTCCCTCTCTGCCCTGCACAGGCTTCACCAGACCTACGCCACTTCCTCACCACTTCTTCATTAAGCATTAGGGTTTGATAGCAGAAGTCAGTGACAGAGAACAGCTCCCTCAAAGTTTTATTTGCCTTTTGCAAATCACAAAAATCACAGAAAAATAACAACACACCAGCAGACAAATAAAAAAAGCAGGGGTGTGACTCTGATCTGACACTCTGTTGGGTGATGGTTGATTATATCCAGACAAGGCTGCAAACACGTTTTGACAAAGCTTCTGTAGCAATTTTCATTGTTGACTCAAAGAAGGAATTTTTTGTTTTTGATTAAAAAAAAGTCCACTTTTCTTAGTACTTGTTTTCTCTAGAAATGGTTTTGTTAAATGTCAAGTCAGATACACAATGAAATGTGTACAAACATTTTAATATAGAATTTCCATTTAAAGTTTATTGCCAGTTTCCACCTCAGAGTAAATAAATAAAATAAAATAAAATAAGGTGATGTTGTTGTGAGATAAAAAAAGAAGAAAGAAAAAAATACAGATTTTTAAGATGCAGTTACAAGTCTAAAATTGCAATTTGTGAGAAACATGACACATTGTGGGATATATAGGAAAGTCACAATTCCAAGAAACAAAGTTGCAACTATTATTCTTTGTAAACAGGTGGCTTTCATATTATATTATTTTTTTAAATTAGCACCTTGCCTTTTACCTTAACTCCTACTTGTCCTATTATTAATTATTTATTGTCAAATATCAAATCAGATACATGTACAAACTTATACAGTAGATTTTTTTTTAATTTAATGACATTTTATACTGTATGCAAGCCAGTTTTTGCCTTAGAGTAAACAAACAAAAAAGTAAAGGGTTACCAATAAAAACTAAAAAATTAAAACTCATATTTTAAGACGCAATTACAAGACACATAAAATCACAACTGCGAGTTATAAGTCATGCAATGTGATATTAAGTCACAATGTTTACTTGTGAAATGCTTGGATGCTACAATACATTGCATTTATTCAATTAATATAGTTTTAACATTTAAAAATCAAAATATTATATTTTATATTTCTATTTATATATGTTTCTATTATTAATATGATTATTATGATAATATTATTATTGATTATTAAAATGATTCTTTATTGCTAAATAAGTGAGTTGCATATTAATTATTCGTAATAAACATTGTGCAATTTTATACTGAGATAAAGTCCCAATTATGACTATAAAACATACCACACTATCCTGTCCCTTAAAATGCACACAAAAATCACCCTATTATTCATTGTTTATTGAGGTTATACTTAAAATAATTACTCATTCAGCTGATGCACTGCCGAAAAAGATGTTCTTGCCTAGCAGGTGCTGTTTTGTAACCACTTGTAAACATTGCATAACCTACGGTTTGTGTCTTTTTTAAGTTATACACATGGCTGGGTGCTAAATAAATAAACTCAGTGCCAAGTCAAAAATGAACAAAAAATATAGTTAAAAATGAGAAGGTAGCAAATAAGTGTTAAAATTCTTCCGCTATATACAAAAGTGCAAGTGAAAATTATGAGGGTGTGCAAAAGAGAAATGATTATTGTATGATATTCTACATCTGAGCAACCATAATAGCAATATATATGCGTGATAAAGTTCATATGTGCATTATAAAGGTTTCTGCTGTGTTGCTGGCCCCTGGCAGAGTCCTCATTAAGTGTCTGGATAGCTTGGGTGTAGGAGCTCCTCCAGAACCTCTCAGTATTGACCCCAAGGCTTTGCTAGGCTTTTTCTGACTGCAGCAGTGAGAAGAAGCTGTTGTTTGGATGGCAGGGATCCGTAATGATTTTTTTTTTCCTTAGTCTTGCTCTGCCTGGTGTGGTTATCCTGCAGGCTGGGCAGTATACCCTCTGTGATTCATTCAGACCATCACACCTTGTGCAGGTCTGGTGTGGTGCAGCTCACACAATAGACAGTAATACTGCCTGACAGGAGGCTATCAATAGTGCACCTGTAAAAGAATATCTGTATCTTGGGGGACATCCTGAACTTCTCCGGGGAATAGAGGCGTTGCTGTGTCTTTGTGATCGATTTTTTTTCTTTCGACTCACATGGAGCCGAAGCAGTCATCCTTGAATTCTGCAGTTCCAAATGGCTGGAAGCTTGCTGTATATTTTTGACCGAGCTTGTGGAGACATTCCACCATATTCCCCAGTGGTGGAACATGTCAATGTGATATATTTGTCAGCTTTAAAGGGAAGTTTCTATACACAGTGAAAGTGGATGGTGACCAAAGGACTGGGTTTTGACACAAATTTCACGATTCAATTCGATTCTCTTTCACAAGCTTGTGATTCGATTACCAATTCGATTCGATTCAATATCGATTATTTTGGATACATATCAGGTACAGTACATGCCAAATTTTCTCAAGGAAAAAAAAATCTCTCTCAACTAATGCTGTAAAATATATATGAGACTCAGTTGGTACTACATTATAATATTGAAGGCTAAAATTGACTGATTTGTGCTGTACAACTGCTCAAATTGCACTTAATGAAGTTTTTATAATAATTAAGTTACAATTTTAAATATACACATTTAAATGGTGGCTGTCATAAAAACTTGGACGGATTTATTCAAACATAAAACATTAAAGAACAGTAAAAAAAATCATAATGAATGTTATATGGTGCATATATTTAGCAAAATGCTCCTCTCTACAGTTTATTTTTCTGGTTGACTAACGAGTTTATGGTCACCAAATATGCTTTCTGGGATACAGTAAATGTGATGTTACATGAGTTGTTTACAAGCTGTTATATTGACGTCTTTGCGCGGTTGAAACTGATTGAGCGATTACATGAGACAGGATACGGATTGTAAAGTTGTACTTTCTTTTAACTTACCTTCGGATGTGTTTAGTCTTGTTTATTTTGTGCTGAAACTGGTATTAATGTGGAGGAGATGGTTTACGCGCGCCTCGCGCTGCCACGTCTGTTGAACTGAGGCGCTTCTGCGATCTGTCACTCCACATTAAACAGCGCCAAAACGGCATTTATTGTTTGAATA
>NW_015670386.1:649302-649516 GCF_001515625.1 Sinocyclocheilus rhinocerous | reverse complement strand
CTGTAAAATATGTAAAATATACATGAAAGTCAGTTGGTACTACATTACTATAATATTGAAGGTTAAAATTGTTAAAATTATTAAAATTACACTTAATGAAGTTTTTAAAATAATAAGGTTACAATTACATAATATTTCTACTTCAATTTGTTTGTTTTTTTAAATATAAACATAATGGTGGCTGTCATAAAAACTTGATGGATTTATTCAAACA
>NW_015670386.1:638586-649246 GCF_001515625.1 Sinocyclocheilus rhinocerous | reverse complement strand
AACACTGATTGAGCGATTACATGAGACAGGATACGGATTGTAAAGTTGTACTTTCTTTTAACTTACCTTCGGATGTTTAGTCTTGTTTATTTTGTGCTGAAACTGGTATTAATGTGGAGGAGATGGTTTACGCGCGCCTCGCGCTGCCACGTCTGTTGAACTGAGGCGCTTCTGCGATCTGTCACTCCACATTAAACAGCGCCAAAACGGCATTTATTGTTTGAATACTGCAATACAATGGACAGAATTTGAAATCTGAGCCTTTGTTTCATATTAAAAGTACCAACGCACAATGCTTATTGCGATTTATTGGATGGGAAGTGCCCTTCAATGTTGCGTCCATTAACTGAAATCAGGCTAGAATAATCGATTCTTGGGATTTAAGAATCAATATAGTTTCGTAAAAATTAGAATCGATTAATATCGAGATATCGATATTTTTTACCCAGCCCTAGACCAAATGACTAAAGGTAAACTAAAAGTAGCACAAAGAAAGTCTTCTCAAACCATATGTTAGCTTTGTGTGAGCAACATGTTTGTTAAATAAAAAAGTGTTATTCACAAAGAAATCTCTGCAATTCTGAAATCTCATTCGCATTCACATATAACACCATTTCAAAGAGGTTGGTAAGATTTTTTTATGGTTTTGAAAGAAGCATTTTATTTAATCAAAAATAAAATAAAAGCAGTGATATTGTGAAATTGTGATGTTACATGATCTTTCAGAAATCATTCTAATGCTGATTTGGTGCTCAAGAAACATTTCTTATTATCAATGTTGACAAAAATTTGCTACTTAATATTTTTATGTAAACTTTTTGCATCGTTATAAATGCCTTTATTGTCACTTTTGATCAATGTTTCATTGCTCAATATAAGTATTATATTTTTTTAAAACAAAGAAACAAAATCTCATTGACCCCAGAATTTACAGTGTACATTATGTATGTCTTGTAACCATCTGTGACACACTTAGTTTGAATATGTGCATATTCAAATCACACTAATATAATGACATCTTTTAATTAATAATTAATGAATTTTCTCTATGGCCCGCGATCTGTCACTCCACATTAAACAGCGCCAAAACGGCATTTATTGTTTGAATACTGCAATACAATGGACAGAATTTGAAATCTGAGCCTTTGTTTCATATTAAAAGTACCAACGCACAATGCTTATTGCGATTTATTGAATGGGAAGTGCCCTTCAATGTTGCGTCCATTAACTGAAATCAGGCTAGAATAATCGATTGTTGGGATTTAAGAATCAATATAGTTTCGTAAAAATTAGAATCGATTAATATCGAGATATCGATATTTTTTACCCAGCCCTAGACCAAATGACTAAAGGTAAACTAAAAGTAGCACAAAGAAAGTCTTCTCAAACCATATGTTAGCTTTGTGTGAGCAACATGTTTGTTAAATAAAAAAGTGTTATTCACAAAGAAATCTCTGCAATTCTGAAATCTCATTCGCATTCACATATAACACCATTTCAAAGAGGTTGGTAAGATTTTTTTATGGTTTTGAAAGAAGCATTTTATTTAATCAAAAATAAAATAAAAGCAGTGATATTGTGAAATTGTGATGTTACATGATCTTTCAGAAATCATTCTAATGCTGATTTGGTGCTCAAGAAACATTTCTTATTATCAATGTTGACAAAAATTTGCTACTTAATATTTTTATGTAAACTTTTTGCATCGTTATAAATGCCTTTATTGTCACTTTTGATCAATGTTTCATTGCTCAATATAAGTATTATATTTTTTTAAAACAAAGAAACAAAATCTCATTGACCCCAGAATTTACAGTGTACATTATGTATGTCTTGTAACCATCTGTGACACACTTAGTTTGAATATGTGCATATTCAAATCACACTAATATAATGACATCTTTTAATTAATAATTAATGAATTTTCTCTATGGCCCTGGCCACCATTTACCTACATTGTATGGAAATGAGCAGCAGAATCATTCTGTCTTATCTCTTTTTTGGTTTATAGATGAAAATTCATACAGGTTTGGTAACGACATGAGGGTTAGTGAAAGAATTTAAATTCTTAGGTGAACTATCCATTTTTATGACAATCTCAGGGTTTAGGACAACCCTGTCAGTCAATATTTCCTTCATTAAACACGTGCTGTGACTCTTCAAGCCTCATTGGCGACCAAATCTGAATTTATTTCAGCCATTCTACCTCCTGTGTTCTGCCTGCCATAATGAACAGTGTGCGGCAGCATGTTGGACAAGCAAAGTTCGGCTCGGTAATTGAAGGGCCGCTCCATGATATCGGCACAGAATCCTTGTGAGCTTTCCGGTTCAAGGACTTCTCCTGACTGGCAGCAGGAGAGATCATCGAGGGAGGTGATTAGATTTGGAGAGCACTGAACCTGATGCTTTCCTTATGGGGCCTATAAAAATGTTTGCCCGCTGCCTTTAGCCTTGTGTGTGCTGTGGTAGGGGACATCTCAGCAGGTGAGGCAGGGGTTTTCTTATCCTTCTGTTTCCTCTTTCACATACGTTAGGTTTTTAATTGCTGTTGAAAGCGGATAAAAGTGAAGTTCTCTGAGGAGCAGCTGAACATCAGTGGGCTGACCAGAGGGAAATCAGCTCTGGAAGAGCCCTCATTTCTCTGTATGTTTATCTGATAGCGATCTCATTTGGGAGAGATTTTAATAGGTTTCTGTGGGATTTGGCACTGCTGGGAGAAATTGGGGACCTGTTGAAATTGAATGTTACATAACTTAGAGAGAAATTCAAAGTGAGGCTCAGATTCAGATATTGGGAAATGGCATTGATCACAAAGTAAGAGTAGTAATTGGCCTGTTCACACCAAGAACACTTGCTTTTTTCAAACAACACAAAAAAGAAGTTGCTTAAAGAAATGTTATTTATTTATTTGAAAGCTAAATAAAAAATTCTATCAATTTTTTATAATTTTTTAAAAATATATGAATCTATTTTTAAACCTGTAAAACTTTATGTCAATCAAAAATAAATAAATAAATACAAAATAACAAATGGAGTTGTATGGACTATTTTTTGTTGTTGGTTTTTTTTTCTGTGGCCATAGAAATTATTAATCATTGTCACTTTGTCTAATTGAAAAGATCTGTGTGACAATTACCTCTACAGACGTTCTTTTGTGTAAACAGCTAAAATAAATAATAAAATGACAGGAATTACCATTTATAGCTACAGTATAACATTTAAAATAACATTTACATCTAGCATTCCAATTCTTTATGGTATGTCAGATTCTCTTGCATTCTGTCTTTGCATGTGTGTGAGAGAAAACAGTCATAGGGCACAACATACAGTAAAAATATATTTACTACTTAGGTTATTTTTAGCCTCTAACTCAATCACTGGCAGTGAAATATAACTTTAGTAAAATTTACTAGCCAGTGGCTAATGACAGCCATTCTTTATCCTCATGGCATACAATTTGGTTGCATATGTGAGTGATTTGCTCGCATTGTATAGAAGGTTGCTTGATAATAATCTACAAAAAATGTATCAGAATTTTTAGTAAGGTTAATTCTCTCCATAGACTAGAATCATGGTCTGTTGGTTTAGTTTTCTTTGCCTAGCATTCACAACACCACAGTCACTAATGCCAACTCTAATTTCAGCTCCGCTACTCATTGAGTTTAAAATTCACAGCAGGCAATTAGCAAGATGCCCTACTTGTCATATTAGAGGTAACCTAAGGCTGTTATTAACGAGCTTCAAAACTCAACGCTTGACAGTCTGCCTTTACTTTAGAGAAATGCGGTTAGGCCGAATGCTTCCCTATCTTCTGTATGAAACAGAAACTTTATTCTGAATCCTCCACATATTGCTGGCTTCAGTATTCTTTTGTAGATGGAAGGAGCCATTGAAGATAGTATTTATATACTATCACATACTCGTCTGGCGCTGCATCTTATTTTCCACTGAAAACCGACTGTTCCTGCTGTGTTCATTGCTGCTGTGCTCAATATTGCTCCGGAGGATTTAACTGTAGTTTTTTGTTATGTATATAGTCTTTTCTGCTCCTGTGCATATTATTCCACAAAAAATGTTAATATATTGTGTGTGTGTATATATATAATAATTTATTTTATTTAGGCAATTTTAAGAAACATTTAAGACTATAATCTATATTCATAACATTCAAATACTTTTAAAATGCTGTTTTTAAATAGTTTCTTTAATAATAATGATATATATATATATATATCATATATCATATAATATATCAAGTGTTGAGTATACAATCATTTAACCTTTATTTAACCAGGTAATCAGAGGGATTTTCCCCCTAAATAATAATCAGGGTGTATAAGACCCAGAAATTATTGATGCAAGAATGCTGCAGTAAATGGTTCATTTGTGGTCATATGATGGAATAGTGCCTTTGTCTTGCCTATGGCTCTTTAATTATGCTGTGAGTGCCCTGGAGTGCTTTTACGGGATACATACTAAAAGCTTTACAGACAAGAAACATGCAGGTTGCCCATACATCAGATTCTATTATGAGTGTAGACTCTATAAGAGGCATGTTGTGCATAGGTTAATTATTGATCATAGAACTCAGAGCAGGTCGAATCAGAGCGGATGTTGTTTTATTTAACAGCTGTGTGGACATACACAGCATACATTATTCGATACTCTATTCTCATGTTGATATCTAATGAGCATTTTTAAAGCAAAGGGACTGCCCTTTGCTTAAATAAAGATTTCCACTATTAACAGGCAACTCAGACTTTCAGCCTGAAAAGACTGCATCTGATTGTTGTTCAAATTTCAAAGTCCTACACGAGGATGTTATCATGTGGCTACAACGAACGAGAAACTGCAATGTTATTGTTACAGCTATCAAATGATATGCATCTTTGAACATGTCAGATTAATTCACTCTTCATTTATTTTCAGTTATACATAGTAGTTCTGACACCATAAACCATTAAATGAGTTGCTGTTGGAAACGTAACAAGTAAATCCAATGGGTTTAGGGTTATGTGAGCCATGAGGGGAAAAAATACAGATCTTTCTTTGTTCCAAAGGTTAGTGTTGAAAAGAAACAATTTATATTGATCTTATATATATATATATATACACAGTATATATTGGTCAGAGATGCATCATGGTGCATTGATACTGAAAATCGATTAAAAAAATGGGCAAAACAGAGATTCAATCTCTCTAGTCATGAAAAGTGACATCTTTAATATTAGATTCATACTTTCATCTCTCGTTTTATATATGCTGTGTGTTCATGGAAATCGAGTATAGTGTAATGCAAATGAGTTAGGCGCCAGAGACACATCCACTCCACAGATTCCTTCCGAACACCACTTTTACTATTTACATTTCCACTTTCTAATTTCTTAATGATCAAAACATGAAGGATGCAAATATGAGGAATTTGCTTGAAAAAATAAACCAATCCTCTTGGAGTTCAGAGATCACTGTCAGAGGAAAACACAGCCACTGCCCACAAACTCATTTTTCCGGGCTCTTTGAGCTCGTAGATTTAATATCCTGCTGCAAATTATACTTGTATGATTTAAACGGCATTTTCTAAAAGGCAGCGAGGCTGTGAGAAGATGATCTTTTTTTTTAGACATCTGCCTTAGGGGAAAACATGCTGATCACTCCAGATGTCTGTTAGCTTTGAGGTTTGTACAGTGGCATTTGTAATGAATACATATAATATAAAGTTCCTGATATCACTAGCTGTTTACAGACCTATATTCCTTTGCTGCACTAACATATATTAGTAGAATACTGTTCATCTCTAATGCCCTGTAATGGCTGTCTGTCAGGTTCTCTGTGCTTTGTGATAAACTTTGTGTTAATAATAAAATTTACTGTGTAGCAGCAGGGTTGAATTGTAGTGTCAGTAGTAATACTTTTAAATTAGACTTTTTTCAGTTAAAGTGTTTGCATTGAGTCTGATTTGAAGATTTTTGTCAAGTTTCTTCATAATTTAACAAGATAACCTGCATTGCGATGTTAAGAATGATATCCAATCATCAGACATTATAAGCATGTTTTAATGATGTTAGGCTGTTCCTTAATATCTCCAGTGTAATCCTATTGGACGTTCTGTAACACTTGCCTGAGTTAGCACCAAGGTGGGCGGAGCTTAATTCAATTCAAGTTTATTTGTACAGCGCTTTTCACGATACAAATCATTGCAAAGCAACTTTACAGCAAATTAAGTTTCTACAATATTTAGTGGTAGCTTATCAGTGGTGACTGTCAGTTAATGTACATATGGCAGAAATGTACGGAAAAATCAATTAAAGACGTAATCAAACAGACGATGAACACTATTAACAGCAATTATTATATGATGCAATCAAACTTATAGCAAAATGTGGTAGTTCTGTATAGCTTAGAGTAATATCAATTGGAATGCCTGTATTTCACAAAGTTCTACCCATCCTCAGCCTCTTGAATGTTAGTTTTTAATTATTTTGTGACTAATCTTATATTTACAGCTACCAATAAGAGTGTAGAACTTTTATCTGTTTAAGTTTTTCTCACTGTATAAATACATTCCACACATTTTCTCTTTAAATCAGCACAGATATATTTGAGTATGGTTATAGGGATATGGTAATATTTTGAACACCTGGATACTGGGATGTATTTTTTACTCATATGCACAGAATAAACCCATGAGACATGTTTTTGATTTACTTTCAAGTCTATATCCTAATGGCATCTTTTATTAGGTTGAAATTTAGTGCTTAAGAGCCACTGTTAAGTAAAATTTATATGTTTGTGTGCTTTGTAAATACCCTAGATTGCATCTTATTGGTAAATCTACAATAGTACTCTTGACAACAGCACTAAACACACACGCAGAAGGAGAGCTTGTGCTACCTTAAAAGGCAACTTGTGTTTTTTAGCCCCCATTGCATTGCGTTATAATGCAAAACCATTTCATTTTAAATTACCATTCAACATTTCTGACACTGCCAGTGGTGCTATCTTGTATAGTGTGTTAATTAGCGGTGATAAGCCAAGTGTTTCCTCTGCTATTTCAGCTGTCTTAAGGCTCTCATTCAGCACATGCCAGTAGAAATCAGCGCAGGATTTGGTTAATCAACAGAACGCTTGTCATCTGCTGAGAATTGTAGGTAAGCTGGCAAGCGTGTTGTTTTAGGCAGACATTGAAGAATTGTGTGTTCTGTGGAGGTTACAGTGTGATGGAGTGCCTATTGCTATCAGATATCCTTTAGGAGAGGCTTGGCTGTGTTTTTGTGTATCTCAAGGTCTTGCATCATTGTATGGAGTGTTTCAGGGGCTTAAAAAGATAACTAGCATCATTTGGCAAAAATGGACTTATTAACAGGGTCAATCTACAAGCCCTGGATTGCATTTGGGGTTTCTTCGACTATTATGTCTTTGATTGGTAATTTGGTTTAAAGGAATAGTTCAACCAAAAATTAAAATTTTCAGAAAATGTACTCGCCCTCAGGCCATCCTATGAGTTTGTTTTTCTTTGGAAAAGATTTGGAGAAATTTAGGATTACATCACTTGCTCACCAATGGATCTTCTCAAGTGAATGGGTGCCGTCAGAATGAGAGTCCAAACAGCAAAAAGCTGCATGTTTGTAAAAAAACAAATCCATCATTAATTGATCACTGCTTCTGGCCAATATGTGAGTCCATAATCCATAATAACGCTGACATATTTGTTTAGGTCTGTTTTTGACTCTTTTCGATTGCAGACGGCGCTTGATCTGTGCATATTTCTCTCCTGATTCAGACAAGGCAACTTTTTCTCAGAAGAAAGCAAAATTACTGATAGAGGACTCTATTTGATCTAGAAACAGTGGATTGTTTTTTACAAACATTCAGCTTTTTGGTTCACAATACATTAATGATGGACTGGAGTCATGTGGATTCTTGTGGTGTTTTTACCAGCTGTTTGACGTCTCATTCTGACGGCACTCATTCACTGCAGAGGATCCATTGTGAGCAAGTAATGTACTGCTAAATTTCTGTTCCAATGAAGAAACAAATTCAACAACATCTTGGAAGGCCTAAGGGGGAGTGAATGTTCAGCAAATTTTTTGTTTTTGGGTGAACTATTCCTTAAAGGTAAACTGCAGATTGTAGAAACTTAACTTACTTTGTTTTTCATCCAACTTTGTACTGATTAAAAACTCAATAAGAAATAATAACAGTAAGCTGTTAATTATTTTCATGTTATATCATGGCTGATAAATGGCCATTATTAAAGTTCTATTATTTTGTATAAATATAAATAAATGTAATATTTAGCACTAAAAACTAAAATTAATCATTTTAAATGCAGCAGTGAATTGTCACAACATTATAATGCACAGTACAGTATGAAAACTGTATATTCATTTTTGGCATTTACTTAACTTTTAACAGTGTTGTTGGTGTTTTTAAAGTTTGCGTAAGCGCTAGATGACAGCAAAAACAATCTAAATGTAAAAATTGAGGAAATTAACAATTAAATCTCCAATATCGATCTGTATAGATAAATTAACAAAAAACACACACGTCTTCAAGCACTTTTTGCAGGTGACAGTCATATAACGTATCCCTTTTAAATATGTTTTTCCAGATAAGAAACAGCTGCATTGTGTATAGGAATCAGCTTGACTGAAATTGCCAAGCACTATGCCAGTTGCCTTTCATGCATATTTGTATTAAATCATAATTACACATTTAGAGGATCTACAGTGATAAATGGGTGCGATATATGACCGGCATAAGCAATGCTCTCCTTGCACAAAATCATTTTGTATTTCTTTCTGTCCTGCAAATTATTTCTGGCAGAGTTTTGTGAATAATGTATCCCAGTGGCCTAATGACAGCACACACAAACAGGCAGAAACACACACACAACCCTCAAACTAAACTGTTAATGCAGTCTGAGCACTAGTTTGAATAGATGAGACTGAGGATTTACATATCATCCAAATCTGGCAGATCCGTTAGTTCTGTGGCTGGGAATAGAGACTCTAGAAGTGCGTTTAGTGTGTCTCCAGAGAACTGAAGGCAGAACGGCATCATACTTCCTTATTGGACTAGATCTCTGGCTTATTTTATGTGAATGTTTATTTTTAGTATGTACTATTCTCTCACATTCTCAGCAAATTTCACCTCTCTCAGCCAAAAGGCATGTTGATCCCTAGATACTACTATTCTTGCAGTAATGAGCCCATTAATTAACAGGCAGATAAATGGGATTTTCTCAAATGTATCTACAAGATGTGAAATAAAAAGCAATTCATGAGATGGAAATAAGTCGCTGCAAGCAGTGGACGGAGGAATTTACTGTGGAAGCAGTACAGAAGGGTGCTGCCATTAGTGGTGGAAAGAGTACTAAAAATTTGTACTTAAGTAAAAGTATTGCTACTTAAGGAATAATTTACTTGAGTACAAGTAAAAGTACTGAAAAATAATATGACTCAAGTAAGAGTAAAAAAGTAGTTTGCTGAAAAACTACTCAAGTTACTGCGTTACAAAGTACTTTAGTATTATTTTTCTATTTTTACCCAAAATGAGACGATGTGAGCATTATGGAGCAGGGTTAACCCTAACCCTAACACCCATGTACTGTAATGTCTGTTTCACAAGTGAGACCCAGGAAATCCCATATATGGACAAATGCATGATATCACTACAGCTGAATAACATGCAGATAGAGATGCTTTGACTGATGAAAAGTGGAAGACAATAAACACACAATTGCAATGCAGCACTAATTGACATAGCTTGTATCACAGGAAATACGTCATTCCCCCGGAACTGCTTCCAGTGTACAACAGTGAGCGCAAGCTACATTAAAGTGATTATTACGTTTTGAATATGGATATTTTTCTTACAAAAACGCATCGATTCGCTACAGAAGGCCTTTGTTCACACCCCGGAGCCGTGTGAGACACTTTTTTTTATGGATGGGCGCATTTTATTTAACTGCTTTTGGACGGATGCATGCAACACCCGCTGAGTGCCATGAAACAGCTTGAAAGATCAAAGACCATTTTTAATATAACTCCGACTGGATTCGTCTGAAAGAAGAAAGTCATATACACCTAGGATGACTTGAGGGTGAGTAATTTATGGGCTAATTTTCATTTTTGGGTGAACTAACCCTTTAAAAGCTAAACTTAGGCTATAAACAAACTACACCTCCACGGGCGCTCGCCATCAACGTCACCACCACCGTGCTTCCCAAAATTTTTCAAACTTAGTTTTAACGTGTTCAGTGAAAAGGATTTACTCTGTATATGCATTTTAATCCACGCTACATAAACCTTTTCATATAAACTGGAATAAATACAAAACTAGAGCCAAACTAAAACTGAAATGAGACATTAATAATAAATAGTATAGTGAATAAATGAAATAATCATAACTAAAGGACACATGAAAGAACGTATTTCTGTACATTTCGTAATAAGGTGCATTAAAAGTCAATAAATCCTTGATTAATATGAATATTTTAATTAAAAACGTGTCTCCACGCTATTCACTAAAATTCTAGTGCATTTAATCTACTAAATAACAGCAGAGTGAGCGAGTTTTTGGATATGGTAAGATTAAACTTATTTTAGTGAATAAAGTACCACATTTCAGCTATCATTTTGTTAGGGTGGGTACACAA
>NW_015670386.1:634683-636397 GCF_001515625.1 Sinocyclocheilus rhinocerous | reverse complement strand
TAAAACGAGCACCTTCCATCTGAAGACTTGTGTTGCATTTCAGGGCAAAAAAAAACAAAACATCATCGACCAACAATATAAAATGCGGGAAACTATTAATTGGTTATTCTACAATTAATTGTATTACAAATTATACTACAACTGGAAAATACTGTAAATTGATCAACTGTTCGGCGTAATGACGTTTAATGTCTCCGACAGCGCCTGTAGTCCCATTTAGCAACTTGTTAGCAACCGTCTTTTTTAAGAAACGTAACAGTTTTAAAAAATCACGAGTGGGGTGTAACTGCTGTGTATGATGTCGTAGAATAAAACGTGAAAGTATCTTGAGCCTGTGTAAACCACGGACCTTATTTTAGGGATTTAACTAAAATCCCATTCAAAAAACCCATTGGCTCTGGGAGATGGAACCGGAAGTGCCTACAAAGTGACATCATAGTTCCACCACTCTATAGTGGGATGCCTTTGTCCATATTAGGGATTTCCTGCACGTCATAATTTATTACTTCTACTGGGCCGTTTTGGACTTTCTCCAGGACAGTGCCCTCCTGCGTCCAGTATGAATGAAACATGCACTGCATGAGAGTTTAGCGCTCTGTAATGTTCATATCGTCTCGTTTTGGATATGAATAAATCGTCCTGTCATACATAGACTATCTTGTTTCTTCGCCCATGTGTACACACATCCAAAGCACACACATAGAAAAAGTGATTTAAAATGCATCTGATTGACAGATAAATCATGGTTGATCTATCAGCCAGATGCAGGTAAAATTGCATGCGCTCTTATTTCAGTGTTGTTGTTAATGTTGATGTTATTTTAGCTTCATACATTTAGTTTAACTGCACTGTTAAAGAGGGCGATTTTTACCATTCAACTGAACTATGTGCGTGTATTTTAGACACTTACATTGTTCTTGCTCCATCCATGCAATAACTGCGTCCTTCTATCAACCAAGTTTCTATTTACTTATACTGCTGTGTGCTCTGGTAATATCAATGGTATGACCCATTTCAGGAGCTGACAAAATTACGATTTAAAATCAGAGCATGCATAGCTCACATTCACTAAAATACTGAAACGCTAATGATGCTGATTCAAAACGACAACGCAGGTGATTGACCGTAAAGCATAGTGCGGTTTGAACGGTGAAAAGAAGAATTTCCATTTTGATTGAACTATCCCTTCAACAGGGTCCTCACAGTTGAACAGAAAAAAGAGGAAGCATTTAGAGATGTTAATGCCACTTTAGATGTTATTGTTGGTATTTGAAGCACAGACGGAGTTGGAAGCTGAAAGATGTAACTCTTTCCAAAAACCTGCCCTACAAACATACAGCTGAATGATGCTTAACTTGAATGATTCACTCCAACTAACCCACTCTCAATGTCCTGTTTTCTGTGCTGCCCTGTAAACATGCAAAATGATGGATAGTGCATCCAAGTCTTCTGATTGGCTAAACAAAGAATATGATCATGGTGCCCCCTAGGGCTGTCAAAAAAAATTTTGAATTTCGAATATTCGTTGAATTTAAAATAAAAATCCACATTCGAATGCAAAAACGTTGAATATTAGGCTCCTTAGGTTAAGGAGGCAGCCTTATCAGTGGCGCACGAGATGCGATGACAATGTAAGTGACGTTGCATTATAATGTTTTTGTAAGCCTATCCAGTTGAAGCCACTAGATGCGGCGCTGCTGCGTTGTTCATTAAA
>NW_015670386.1:628191-633204 GCF_001515625.1 Sinocyclocheilus rhinocerous | reverse complement strand
TCCGGCTTCGAGTATGAATGAAACATGCACTGCATGTTCACATCGTCTCGTTTTGGATATGAATAAATCGTCCGGTCATAGTTTCTTTGCCCATGTGCACACACATCCAAAGCACACACACAGAAAAAGTGATTTAAAATGCATCTGATTAACAGACAAATCATGGTTGATCTATCAGCCAGATGCACGTAAATTGCATGCGCTCTTATTTCAATGTTGTTGTTAATGTTGAGGTTATTTTAGCTTCGTACATTTAGTTTAACTGCACTGTTAAAGAGGGCGATTTTTACCATTCAACTGAACTATGTGCATGTATTTTAGACACTTACATTGTTCTTGCTCCATCCATGCAATAACTGCGTCCTTCTATCAACCAAGTTTCTATTTACTTATACTGCTGTGTGCTCTGGTAATATCAACGGTATGACCCATTTCAGGAGCTGACAAAATTACGATTTAAAATCAGAGCATAGCTCACATTGCTTGAAACGCTAATGATGCTGATTCAAAATGACAACGCCGGTGATTGACAGTCCAAGCAATGCGCGGCTTGAACGGCCCGCCCCCGCAGCTAAACTGGAAGTTTTGATTGGTTTTGCACCCGAGTCAGACCTGTCTGTTATTGGCTGAAGCGCAGGGCTCCACCCCAGAAGTTTGAAAAGTGCCCGTCAAACGCCGGCCCGCTCTCCATCCGTTTCTCCATCGGCGCCTTCTTTGTCCATTTTTTTATTTTATTTTTGTACTTTGTACTTTTGGTGAAAAATAAATGTAGCGAAGTTGAATACTTTAGTTGTATTCTACTCAAGTAAAAGTAAAAGTACCACAATTAATTATACTCAAGAAAGTAGAAAAAAAGGCAAAAATGTACTCAAGTACTGTAATGAAAGTATTTGTAATTAGTTACTTTCCACATCTACCTGCCATATTCTGTTCATAGCACTGCTGTTGGCATTAGTGTAAAATCCCAGAATTCCCAACGGAATGGCATTTTTTGATCATCTTTACAAGGATATCTTCTTATAAACATGCAGAAACTACTGACTTTGCAGCAAATCGTCTCAGGTTACTTATGTAACCATGGTTCCCTGAGTAGGGAACGAGACACTGCGTCCTCTAGGGGTCGCTATGGGGAACGCCAACAAATCCCGACAGAAAACTGCTGCCGGGTTCTATTTATGATGTGCTGACACACATTTCAAATGGTTTTCAACGGTCGTTTGATCGCGTCCGGTGTAGGCAGACTTTAGCTGTTGTAGACACGGTGTTATGCACCTCTTGAGAAGAAACAAAGCAACCTCGGCGTCCGATCGCAGGCCTCCGCTCCTTGAGTTCTCTCCAGCACTGGAAAGCTGATCCAATATTTTACACGGGTCCTACTTCTTGCCTTATCTTTCCGCAGACGTTTTCCTCTTTTGTTTTTTTATCCGCCATCTCTATCTTTCTGTCGCTCGGCTCAGCTAATGTCCGTCCCATGCACTGAACGCGCTGTCCTCCACATCACGAGTAGACACGCCCCTTATTGCTGATTGGCTACAAGTTTGTTTTGCTATTCGGCCCGAATCAGTTTTCTAAAGTGTTTTTGAAAAATCACATACCCTGCCTTTAATCAGCCTGATTACAGAACTGGTGGGAGTATGGACACACTGATATGTTCACAGCCAAAAATCACAACAGAGAAAAGAAGCGACTGCAAGCGTGCTGAGACACTGTCGCAATAATGCAGACACTTTTATGGCATACAAAGTAAAACTATGTCCAAACAGACACATATTAATGCGATTACATGAACAGAGAAAAAAACAAAAGTCTTGAGATGATAATGGAAAAGACTTTCTATTGTTCCATTAAAAGCATTTTTTTTTGTATTGAATAAACACTATTATATAAAATTAAGGTATGTCAAATGCCTGTAAGCCCTCTTTAACATGTTGTTTTTGACCTGCTACACCTATCTTGACCTACCTTGAAGTGGGTCTTGATCTTTTTGACTTTATCCAGCATATAACATCATACAACAGTGTCATCATTTTGATATAATCTGTTGAACTGATATTAAATTCATTCATTCATTCATTCATTTTTAACAGCATAATGGGAAAACAACTAAACAATCTAGTTCCATCTTTTCAATTTTTACAAACTAGCTAGACAGCTTAATTTAAGCTATATTTTTAACCCTGTTACTTTTGTCCTGTTACCCTTTTTCTGTTGTTGTTTCATTGATTGATTGATTGATTGATTCATTCATTCATTTATTCGTTTGTTTGTTTGTTCATTTACTTTATAAATTTGGTCTATTGACCCCTGGTTTCACAGACCAGTCTGCAGTCTTAAGTCTAGTCCCAGACTAAAATGCATGACTTGAGTTTAAACTGAAAGAAACATGCACTGACTGATTTTAAAGGATGTCATTGCCTTTGTTTTGTCTCAAGGTGCACACCAGTATTGTTATTTTCTAAGGAACATTTATAAAAGATGTCCTAATTGAGCTATGGCCTAATCCTGGCTAAAACTAAGCCCTGTCTGTGAAACCAGGCCTTAAAGTTTATTATTCGATTTAATTTATAGCAGCTTTTATTTCTAGAAAATAACAGAATCACACAAATCGGGTTTGTAAGCTGTGTTTATCCATGCCTCAAATATTGCTATCAAGGTTACAAAAATTGCAAACCTAGCATAATATTAATAAAAAATAAAACCTCATATTCTTAATTTGCCGCCTCGTGGTTGGCAGTCCACGCTTTCTAAATGTCAAGCACTTACTTTTGCTGACCATTCATAGAAAATAACACAAACAAATCCTTTTTTTGATAATTTCAGGCCCTGATTTGTGCAGTATTTGTGGAAAGTGTAGCAGGTTTCAGGCTGATGTGTAGTTACAGTAGATGTGTGCAGTCATTAACAGTATTGCATGTCTAATTATTCTATCCGGTAGTGCAGTAGAGAGAGTGTCCTTAGAGTAAATGATTTGTTTAAGAAGTGCTTTGATTTTTCTTCCCCCTCCTCAGTTTCACATCTGACTTCTCCAGATAATTGGACACTTTTTTTTATCCGTCATGTTTCTGTTGCTTGTTTCCATCGAGTGGATTAGAGGTTATGATATGTGAAAGATGCTTGAAATGTGCATAATCTTCCAATTAAAGTCATTTAAATGCAGTTATAATTCATCCTAACGTTTTGTTCCCGTTGTTTTAATTATTTTTAAATTTTTGGGAAGGTTTCTGCTTTATGTGCTGCACTGTGTAAGTCTTCAAGTGTCAAGGTAGTGTTTGTTTGTGTGGTTTCATTAACAGTGTCCAACAGAGCATGCAGATAGCTCTCATGTGCATGTGGAACAAGAACAACTTGTGAAATTTAGATGAACTCTGACAGCAAGCAGCAGTCTGTAATTATACCTCTCAACATTGTGTTCTGTCATAATCATTTTCTCCGTTTATGTATTTTGGTGTGCCATCTCCTTCCTTGCCATCATCCCTGTGGTTTTTGGCACCTTTGCACTGTCAGAATGAAAAATTCATGTGAAATTTCATTTCCTGTTTCCAAATGCATCCATTACCTCGGTATGGGTGTACCACCTTTTCAGAATTCTCTTCAGAAAAGAAACCTCGGCTGAACTTTGGAAGAGCCACCTCCAGTCTCACGTCCCTCACAAAAGAGAGAGCTCATTTGTGTCTTTCACTCTCGGTGACTTGTTAGTGATTCTGCATTCGGTCCATAGGTTTAAATTCCTGAATGGCAGAGCCTCGGCCGCTGCTGCAGGGGAGAGATGAGAAGCTTCACAATGGTTATGCAGATGGACGGGAAACTGCCCATGCCCATGTGGATTTGCAGTTGGGTCTACGAGCGTGGAGGCATAGTCAATCAGACAGGAAATGCAGATGATTCAGTGGCAGCGTTGAGCTCATAGCCTCATAATGTTGGTTTGATTGCAGTCTTTTGCATAAAGTGCTCCACATTGCAGCTCATGCTGGTCAAGAACTGAATACTTAGAATGGAACAGACTATCTGACTAACATCTGTGCTATACTTTTCAAAAGTGTGAGGTCGGAAAGATTTGTTAATATTTTTGAAAGAAGTCTCTTATGCTCATCAAGGCTGCATTTATTTGATTAAAAAAACAGTAAAAACAGTAACATTGTGAAATATTACAATTTAAATAACATTTGAATATGTTAATATAATAGTAATGTATATAATGTATATATAAATTAATATAATACACATAATAAAAGATTATAATCTATTATTATTAATACATTTTAGAATATAATTTATTCCTGTGATGGCAAAGCTGAATTCTCAGAAGCCATTTCTCCAGTCACATTATCCTTCAGAAAATATTGTAATATGCTGATCTGATGCTCAGTAAACATTTTATTCTTATGATCAATGTTGAAAACAATTGTGCGACTTAATATATTTTGCATTTATTTGATTAAAAATACAGTAAAAACAGTAACATTGTGAAATATTACAATTTAAATAACATTTGAATATGTTAATATAATAATATATACTGTAATGTATATATAAATTAATATAATACACATAATAAAAGATTATAATCTATTATTATTAATACATTTTAGAATATAATTTATTCCTTGGCTGGCAAAGCTGAATTCTCAGAAGCCATTTCTCCAGTCACATTATCCTTCAGAAAATATTGTAATATGCTGATCTGATGCTCAGTAAACATTTTATTCTTATGATCAATGTTGAAAACAATTGTGCGACTTAATATTTTTTTTTTAAATTGTGATTGAATTTTTTTGAGGATTCTTTGGTCAATGGAAAGTTTAAAAAAATTTAATATAAATATTTTGTAACATTATAAATGCCTTCACTGTCACTTTTTAACAATTTGATGCATCCTTGCTGAATGAAGTATTAATTTCATTTTAAAAAATCTAACTTTTCCTAAACTTGACCAAAGTGTAACCCAAGCGGCAACCTCCCGCTCTCTCTCGTGAAGCCAACAAGGAAGTGACTTAAACTGTAATTCATCAACTG
>NW_015670386.1:620139-628131 GCF_001515625.1 Sinocyclocheilus rhinocerous | reverse complement strand
TATTTGATTAAAAATACAGTAAAAACAGTAACATTGTGAAATATTACAATTTAAATAACATTTGAATATGTTAATATAATAATATATACTGTAATGTATATATAAATTAATATAATACACATAATAAAAGATTATAATCTATTATTATTAATACATTTTAGAATATAATTTATTCCTGTGATGGCAAAGCTGAATTCTCAGAAGCCATTTCTCCAGTCACATTATCCTTCAGAAAATATTGTAATATGCTGATCTGATGCTCAGTAAACATGAAATCTACGGGTGACGTCACGGACACTACGTCCATGTTTTTATACAGTCTATGGTGTAACCTCTGTTAGTTTTGTCTTTAAGTGCCATTTAAGCATGGTTTATCTAAAACTGACTGTCACAACAAATGTGTTGAAGAAACGACTTTAAAAAATTATTTTTGTGGTAGAAATTCCCATAAGCACCTGATCTAAGTTAAACTGGGTGTCTCCCAACACCAAAAATTATCCTCAGGTGTCTCTGACCGCATCAACAATAGCTCTGACTGCACTGGAGAACCAGGCCTTAGACATTTCAGTTAAGAATTATAGTTACCCAATGCCTAAGAGTGTCACACTGAGTGGCATGAGGTCTCCCCCATGAAAACTATCACTTTGGAATAAGATTTCTAGTGTTCCACTACACCTGCTGTGCAGCAGTAACCAGACTGACTCCAGACCATGCCTTTGAATGCTTTAATTAGGGTTGGGTATCTCATTCCAATCACAGAGAAACCCTCCAGCAAAAAAAAAAAAAGATACAACAGTTTTTATTATTTTCAGACAGACATCTAGCTGTCTTGTCCATACGCATCAGTTACTGCAACACACTAACAAAAATGTTGGCACATTTTGTATGAGTATAAAGTATACAAATGTTAGGCATGCAAGAAAAAGACAAAAGTTAAGCCTGCAAAGAAGAGAAATGTTAGTTTTATATATTTTTTTAAATGATTAATTTAAAAGAAAATCCTTCATATTTGACCCACAAAGACCCGGGAGGGGGGAAATCTGAATGTACTATGAGAACAGCATCTCTGCCCATCCAACAGTAACAAGTACAGAGACAAACTCAGAAAATAAAGTGAAAATTGATATGTAGTATACTTAAGTACCTCAAATAAAACTTTGAATTTCTTTCAAGGATTTTATGTCATTAACCTTTGCAAAAGTTGGCAAGTCCAGTGATTATTTCATCTTCAAAATGACCTTGTATCAACCTGGCAAGCACACCTTAGTTGCATTTAGATTTATTCAGTTTTATCTAAAGAGACTTGCATTTGGATTCAAGGTGTACATGAGCCAGATTAGAGTTTTGTAAGCAATATGCATCAGATGCATCAATATGTATCCAGTCATCGAATGGTCTGTGTCCATCTATAGGTGTGAAACTAAGACTAATGTGATCAAGAATTGACTATTTTGTTCGATTTCACTGGAGAATTTTTTTTATTTTTAACTAGACTTTAACTATATGGGCCACAAAACCAGTCATAATGGTCAATTTTTTGAAATTGAGATCTATAATAATCTGAATAAATAAGCTTCCCATTGATGTGTTGTTTGTTAGGATTGGACAAAATTTGACCGAGATACAACTATTTGAATATCTGGAATCTGAGGGTGCAAAAAAATAAAAAATAAAAATATTTAGAAAATCGCCTTTAAATAAAGTTTTCTAAATGAAGTTCTTAGCAATGCATATTACTAAACAAAAATTAAGTTTTGATATATTTACGGTAGGAAATTTACAAAATATCTTAATGGAACATGATCTTTACTTAATATCCTAATAATTTTTTGCATAAAAGAAAAATCTATACTTTTGACCCATACAGTGTATTTTTGGCTATTGCTACAAATATACCCGTGCTACTTATGACTGGTTTTGTGGTCCAGGGTCACATATATCTCTCATTTCTGGGGTGAAAGCTGTGTTCTCCGGTCACTACCACAGAAATGCAGGGGGCTGCTATGATGGGCTGGATATGGTGGTGAGCTCCGCTGTTGGTTGTCAGTTGGGAGACGACACTCATGGTGTGCGAGTGGTCGTAGTTACTGAAGATGACGTCATCCATCGCTACCATAGTCTGGACCAATTAACCAAAAGAGGAATGGACGAAGACCTGAAAAAATTGTTGGTTTGAATCCACCTGCAGATCACTAATCATGTGGCTGTATCTTCATGTTCAGCATTCATTATAGAACCTGAGCCATTGTTTGTACAATTAGAGATTTTAGGTGTGTTTTTTTACAGGAACGAAAAGAGCCTTACATTCAGAATACATTAGCAAGCATTAAAAATTGGAACCAGTGGCTCTATTAATCTTTGATACTCACATCATCTGTCTCCATACTTTAATCATGCAAATGCATCTGAGAATTCCTTAAACACTGAAGTTAAATCACCTCATCATACTAATGGAGTGAGAAGATGCTAGGGTACAATGATAGTTTAATAGTGCTGAACATTTTGGATGACAGTTTGATGAGTTCACTCCTTGCTCCTCTCTGCTCATTACTCTGTTCCATCTCTGAGAGGAGGAAAGAGGCAATCTCCATGGTAACTATTGAAAGACGTGGCTGCGGTGACCGGGACATTGAGTCACTTGTTCTGTGGGTGGATCACCAAAAACGTAATTGCTGACCTCACCTCACACTTAGAAGCTCCCGAAAACAGCCAGGTGTGACTGAACGAATTTGGCGGCGTGCATGCAGCAAGAAAGTCATCTTAAAATGTCCAAGCTCTTGTCTGAATGCAGACTGTGACCTCGTAGCTTCCTCAACAGTGTCATACTGTTCATGCTAAAATTAAACTGGATATTTTCCAGTTTTCTCTGTATCTTTCCTTGTAATATTTATGTGTAATGTCTAATGCTATAATCATTCAGAGGGGTTCAAAAGTTTTCATTATAAATTATGAGTGGAAAGCTTAACTGAAAAATGAACAGGATGGTCAGAATGTTCCAGTATTTGATTTGTGCCCCTTTTGCTTTAATGGTGGTTGCACTCGAGCTGCATGAACATCTGAATGACTTAACGTCCTGTATAGAGGAGTTCACATGATCAATGTTGCAAATTTACAGTAAAACTTTACAGTAAGGTCCCATTTGGACTTTAGTCTTTGCAACTTTACAGATCTTCTTTATGCACCAAGAGCTTGTAACACTCCAAAGAGAAAGGAAAAATTGAAATCGCATCATATGACCCCTTTAACTAACATGCACTAGCAGTGAGCAATACAATTTCATAACATTTATTAACCTTTATTAATGTTAAAAATACATTTGTTCATTGTGCATGTTAGTTCAGCTTTTGATTAAAAAATATTAATAAATGTTGAAATTAACATTAACCAAGACTAATAAATGCTGTAGAAGTATTGGTCATTGTTATTTCTTATCTAATGTGGTTAATAATGTTAACAAATGAAACCTTATTGTACTGGAGATTGTTTTTGATTAATGACTTAGGAATCTACAGTAAGTGTAGAATCTGAAACATTTCATATACTTTTTATATTATATTATATTTCTTTATTTTATTTTTTCAGAATCTTATAACTTTGATTATTTCAAGGTTTAATAGAATTAAATTAGATTTTGAATTTTATACATGGTCGTATTTTTGTATTATACTTCAAATGACAGCAAAATTAACTGAAAAATGTAATGCTTTGTCTCTTTGTCTCTGTTTTTACAAATTAGCTTTTCATTTAAAGTTCTTTTGGTTATAAATTCAGGGCTCCAGACTGCAAATAAAATTCACACAAATATGACCAAAAATAAATTTGCAGGAATCATTTAAAATCTAGTCACCACTGACAACAGTTAGAAAAACTTTGTGTTTGTGTGTTTTTAATCAGACAGTCAAAAAGATTCACATTCAGCAGTTTGAATCAGACTCGAAACGACTATAAGGAAAATATTGGAAATAAAAACTTATTTAACTTATTTTATTTAAAAAGCAGAAATATTCTTTGTAATGATATGTAAATGGCACAAATACAATCAAGATCATTCGAGTGACAACATCAAATGGCAAAAAGAAATACAGTTATGAATCAGCGATACAAAAAAATACCACACCAATGTTTCAACTGGTATGGTTCAAGGTATGATGATATTTATAATGATATTTAACTACAGTCAAGATAACTAAAGTGACAGCATCAAATGAAAATCACTAAACGAATCACTGACAAAAAAAAAATACCACACCAATTTTTCCTCAATTACACAAAACAATCTTTCCCATTGCTAGCAGCTCGCTGCACAGACCTGACTCAGTGAACCTAGACATAAGATGTCCCTTATTGTCTCTCCAGCTTCTTCCTGCAGCAGCTCTTGTATATTGAAAGCATCTTCCTGTGCTTTTTGTTCTGATCTCAAGCCAGAGGCCAAGTAATCAGCATGTCACTCTATGATAGCATGCAGTACTCAAGGATGTACAACATAATACGATTTGTACAGGTCAGTGACTACACCGTATAATGGCCTCTGTTCTTACATTGATAATTTGGATATGTCACAGTAAGTCAGCTGTAAAGAGATACACATGTTTCTGTTATAGAAATTCAGGTTTCTTATAGAAATAAGCCATTGGTCAGTTTGTAAAGCACAGTTTTTCTTGCCCATCTCGGTTGATTCTCACATGGACAGGCAGCATACCACAGTAGATGAATTCAGTCTTGGAACAGGAGGACATCTTTTTTTTTGAGTATCATATTTTTTGGTTGTATTATGATATAAGAGAATATGAAGCTTATACCTGAGAAAGGAAAACACCTTAGTTTTATTTTTAGAGGATCAAACTGAGCAAAAGTATGCGATTTGGTGCAGTCTCTGATATTTATATATCCCAAAAAATATATATAATTAATTAATTGTAATGTAAATCTATGAAATCTTTACAACAGTATAGCAGACTACATACACAAAATGGATTTAAATATCAGTTGTCACTGTATCTCAAAATAATATGGTAATAAGATCATATTTAGGATGTTTAGTTTTACGATCAATGTTCTGTAGTTTTTAATGTAATGCAATACCACCATGATTATGAGATGTGCAAATAAACGTTGCTCAAAAGCCTGATGTATCACATTTGACACTCACATTTTAACATGATTTAAAAAAAATTTATATGGATAGTCAAGTACACCTACTAGTCCAGTTTTCATTGTGAAATATTACTATAACAATATAACGTTTATTCTGTTTACCACAACCTAAAGGGGGACATTTTTAGAATTAAACTAAAAGGCCTTTTACTTGCTAAAAAAAATAAATTAATTAACAGATGATAGAAGGTATGATTGTGTACAACAGGCTTTTCAGCAAGTTTTGATCATGTTGATAATTTTGAGTCCTTAGAAATTTACGTCATCCGCTTGAACGCCACTCTCTTGTGAACACGCGTACGACAGTTAGCAAAAGCTATAGAGATTACGGTTTGTAACGGTTTAAATATGGATATTTTTCTTACACAAACGCATCGATTCACTACAGGAGGCCTTTATTAACCTCCAGGAGCCATGTGGAGTACTTTTTTTGATGGATTTATGCACTTTATTGGACTTCTATTGGACTATTGAATCTCAACAGCTATTCACTGCCATTATAAAGCTTGGAAGAGCCAGGACATTTTTTAAATATAACTCTGAAAGAAGAAACTCAGATGGCTTGAGGGTAAGTAAATCATGTGGTAATTTTCATTTTTGTGTATTAACTATCCCTTTAAGGGATCGTTCATTCTGTCATCATCTCATGTTGCACCAAACATGTATGACTTTCTTTTTTTCTGATAAAGATATAAGATGATATTTTGAAGAATGTTGTCATTAAATTTCTTTATAAGGACACATTATCATAGTCATACAAGTCATACAGGTTTGGAATGGCATGAGGGTGAATAAATGATGACAGACTTTTCATTTTTGGTTGAACAGCACCGGATGCCTGCGCGCGCTCAAGGAAGTTGGACATAGTGTTGTTTTAGAGGTAAAAAATTATATAAATACTGTTCAGTTTCCAAGACAAAAACGCGGTTTGGAAGATGAATTCATGATGTACTCGCTCATTATATACATATAGCAAATTTTGAACACAGAAAAAGTTACAAAGTGCTGCTTTAAGTGTTCAGGTGTGCGGTCACATGTTGGAAGAATGAGGTTTTGGAGAGATTGTGAGTTAGTTGAAGGGATACAGCACCTTCAAGGCAGAGCCTACCACAAATTGGATTAAAGTCACCAAGGTACATGACTAACATTGCAGGATATTTGGTTTGCAAACACCAAATGAAGTTACAGTGAGAAAAGTGTAAGCCTGATGAAGTAAACTCAAAAACCACTGAGGGAACATTCTTGTGGGAATTTAAAGCTTCAAGGATACAAAATAAACTGGCTAGTTACATGATAAATGATCTTTCAGTAATACAAAGTGTTTGGGGAAAATCACAGTTGTGACTTCACTGCGGTCTCACATTTAAAATGCACTGCTGTGAGTCACCAGAAAATGCATTTCAACAGAACAAATAATAACAGAAAATACTTTGCGGTTGAAAGTGGAAACACATTTCATATTTTACGAAATTACTACAGCTGCTCCTTTTGATCAGACAGTTTTTGTGCCAATGAATTTAAAAATGGAGCTCTTATTGTTGAAACCAAACTGCAGTGTGGCTGATAAGTCTAAAGGTGCTTTTAAAAGTATTAGCCCCATTTTGCAATTCCCTTTAATCCAAATATTAATATCATGTGTAATAATCTAATTGAAGCAGAGGATGAAAATCAAGGCTGTGAGGAAATGTGGTGGCAGATTATCTGCATTCTTACTGGATGTTAAAAGAACCAGTAAAAAAGGAAGGATGTTCACGTACGATGTAGAATATAGAAACCTTCTGCAAGTCATTTCTATGCTAAAAAATGAGTTGAAATTCTAATTAAAGAAACAAAAGAGGCATAAACAAGACAAGATCATATGTGAGGTCACACAATCCATGATGGCATTATGTATGAGAAGCACAATGCCAATGAGGCATCTTAAAAAAAAAAATAAAAAAAAGTCTGTTATTTCATATGTCTGCCTTCACCGGGTTAAAGAGGCAGAGCAGGGCCGTTTACAGTGATGCATTCTTACTGGATGTTAAAAGAACCAGTAAAAAAGGAAGGATGTTCACGTACGATGTAGAATATAGAAACCTTCTGCAAGTCATTTCTATGCTAAAAAATGAGTTGAAATTCTAATTAAAGAAACAAAAGAGGCATAAACAAGACAAGATCATATGTGAGGTCACACAATCCATGATGGCATTATGTATGAGAAGCACTTTTTTTTTTTTAAATGAAACGTCTCAATCCATCTAAAATGACTAGGGTTTTCTAGTCTTATTTAGACAGGTATTGTCATTTTGCAATGCCAATGAGGCATCTTAATGATGTAGTGTGTGTCTGCGTCTCTTTGCTAATGTGCCCTCCACCTCACTGCATACTGAAAATGACTGTTACAGTCCAACTGCACTAAAATAGCTTGCGCAGATGGACAGACTTTACAGCAATCTGTCAAAGTCTGTGTGAGGGTTGACTGACAACCTCAAGTGTTGGCTTGTGGAAAGTTCTTGCTTCAGAAACTTTTGGACCCTTTATTTATTTATTTTGAAAAGAGGGAATTTTAGTGATTGGTTAGCTGAATGGGAATGCTCATGGATGGCTTTCGCCAGATTTTAAGCCGCCTTTTTATTATCTCCGACATTTGCATACAGTTGTCACATTTCGCCCTTTAGTGGCAAAAATGTATTACTGAGTGGCATACATTTTAGATCCAATAACTGTCAACTTTGTCTGGTTTTGCGCTGCCAACACAAAAGCCCCATTTCCACCGCAGGAACTTTACCCAGGAACTAGGGACTTTGGGCTGGTACTCGGTGTGTTTCCACCGCAGGAACCAGGATCTAAATAAAG
>NW_015670386.1:594422-620097 GCF_001515625.1 Sinocyclocheilus rhinocerous | reverse complement strand
AAAAAAAAAAAGAAAAAAAAGTCTGTTATTTCATATGTCTGCCTTCACCGGGTTAAAGAGGCAGAGCAGGGCCGTTTACAGTGAGTTGAACATTTGGACTTGTTTTAATGAGTCATTGACATAACGCTGTTTAAGCAGCGCACCTCCTGTCACCCTTTGAAAAGACTGCTAAAATCCAGCTGCTCTCTGAGCCGCTGCCTTTTCCTGCCTTGATTAATCTCATATGCTTCTTGACATGCCCAGTCCCTGCAATGCTCCACTACTGCTTGGGACGAGTGTTTGTTTGCTTCTTCTAGATCTCCCTCTAGCCTTATCTTTCCTGACATGATGATGTTTGAGAAAGACTCATATTAAACTTTGAACCAGGCGGAATAAAAGGTTCATCCTGCTTTCTTTTACTTCCACCATTATAGGGCTTCCTCTCCTCAAGTGCTTAGTCAGAGCGTGACCTCGAAAACCAAAACAAGCTCTCTGAACAGCAGGTCTCTCGATTCCCCCCCCACCCCCCTTTCAGTGACAGATACAATGAATGAATAAGGGGTGCTCTTTCATTTTATTCGAGGTAACTTGCGCTTAATTTCAAACAAGAAACCGGACTACTTGATGAGTTAAGGCTTCCTGGGATACACTCTGTATATGTTTTTTCCCTTTCTATTCATTTTTAGCAAATAAGCAAAATAAATAATGAAAGCATCAGAGCGACAGAAGAATGCACTTAAGATTTTTGAACATAACCTTGAGAGATGCAGACCTGGAATCCACTATTTCACTCTATCTTGACAAGGTGTCTATATTGAAAGCTAAAGTGCTGTAAGACCTTTACATTTAAAGAGTGGATAATGTGCTGTGCATAGAAGCTGGTTTGGGTTTAAACAGCAGTGTTGTATAGCAGTTATACATATCACATTCATAAATGTGTCCTAGAGGCATGAAATCCTGAAAACAACTGTAGCTGTTTGATATGGCGAGTTTCCAACTAATTCATCTGTTTGCATAGATTTTGTGTATTTGCTACAGAATATTTTTGTATAATTATGTTGATAGCAATATGAAAATGTTTTTCTCTCTATTTTCTCTAAACGCAAAAAAAGAAGAAAAAGGATTATGCATAAAAACATCCTCGTACATGTTGTATTCTTCATAATAGCTCTTTATATCCATTTCCTATTTATTTTTAAGCATGCCCCACTTAAACATTGATAAACACTCCTTCAGCAGCACTCCACACAGAAGTGCTCTACTGCTCTCTCAAGGACACTAAGTAGCAATGCACACACTCATAGGGATTCATGGTTTCTGCAGCCTTCTGCACAGAATAGAATAGAATACAATAGAATGGAATACAATTGAATAGAATAGGTTTGTGGTAAATGTTGTACGTACAGTTTAAAAAATATATATGAGTGTATGTGTAGGTGTAATATGAGTGTGTTACTGTGTGCAATATGAGCAATATACAGAACAATGTACAATACCGTACATAACTGAACTGTGCTAAAATATTATGCTATTTACTGGATAGATTTTTAGCCTGTAGTGAGAAATACAATAAATAGCCTACTAACTATAAACACATCTGGAGAATTGGTGGGATAGAAGACTATTTATAAGAAACATAAGACATGAAAATTATAGGCTAACATAAAAGTAAGTTAAAATTCTAGATGAAAGTCATAGGCTAATTATGATATCATAATTTCATTTTTTATCTAATATTTTCTACTTCATCTCATAATGATGATCACAATATGTCACAATGTTAATATGTCACAATGTTAATATGTCACAATGTTAATATGTCACAATGTTAATATGTCACAATGTTAATATGTCACAATGTTAATATGTCACAATGTTAATATGTCGACCTCGAAAACCAAAACAAGCTCTCTGAACAGCAGGTCTCTCGATTCCCCCCCCACCCCCCTTTCAGTGACAGATACAATGAATGAATAAGGGGTGCTCTTTCATTTTATTCGAGGTAACTTGCGCTTAATTTCAAACAAGAAACCGGACTACTTGATGAGTTAAGGCTTCCTGGGATACACTCTGTATATGTTTTTTCCCTTTCTATTCATTTTTAGCAAATAAGCAAAATAAATAATGAAAGCATCAGAGAGACAGAAGAATGCATTTAAGATTACTGAACATGACCTTGAGTGATGCAGACCTGGAATCCACTATTTCACTCTATCTTGACAAGGTGTCTATATTGAAAGCTAAAGTGCTGTAAGACCTTTACATTTAAAGAGTGGATAATGTGCTGTGCATAGAAGCTGGTTTGGGTTTAAACAGCAGTGTTGTATAGCAGTTATACATATCACATTCATAAATGTGTCCTAGAGGCATGAAATCCTGAAAACAACTGTAGCTGTTTGATATGGCGAGTTTCCAACTAATTCATCTGTTTGCATAGATTTTGTGTATTTGCTACAGAATATTTTTGTATAATTATGTTGATAGCAATATGAAAATGTTTTTCTCTCTATTTTCTCTAAACGCAAAAAAAGAAGAAAAAGGATTATGCATAAAAACATCCTCGTACATGTTGTATTCTTCATAATAGCTCTTTATATCCATTTCCTATTTATTTTTAAGCATGCCCCACTTAAACATTGATAAACACTCCTTCAGCAGCACTCCACACAGAAGTGCTCTACTGCTCTCTCAAGGACACTAAGTAGCAATGCACACACTCATAGGGATTCATGGTTTCTGCAGCCTTCTGCACAGAATATAATAGAATACAATAGAATGGAATACAATTGAATAGAATAGGTTTGTGGTAAATGTTGTACGTACAGTTTAAAAAAAATATATGAGTGTATGTGTAGGTGTAATATGAGTGTGTTACTGTGTGCAATATGAGCAATATACAGAACAATGTACAATACCGTACATAACTGAACTGTGCTAAAATATTATGCTATTTACTGGATAGATTTTTAGCCTGTAGTGAGAAATACAATAAATAGCCTACTAACTATAAACACATCTGGAGAATTGGTGGGATAGAAGACTATTTATAAGAAACATAAGACATGAAAATTATAGGCTAACATAAAAGTAAGTTAAAATTCTAGATGAAAGTCATAGGCTAATTATGATATCATAATTTCATTTTTTATCTAATATTTTCTACTTCATCTCATAATGATGATCACAATATGTCACAATGTTAATATGTCACAATGTTAATATGTCACAATTTTGACTTTTTATCTCTTTATGACTTAGTAGCCTATCTCATCATTTTGACCTCCCTCGGAATTATGAAAATGAGGAAAATTGTATAATTTCGACATTGTTTCGGCATTGTTTTTTTTTTCATGTGGCAATAATGGGCTTCCATACACCATAGCAGTTTAGGTGCCACTGAAGTTTTTACAAAAATCCAAGTTAAAAAAAAAAAATCTGTGTTTTTTTTTAAACAGGAAGCTATAAGCAACTGAAGTGTTTCTCTTCATGCACAAGTGTTTAACGTTCATGCATGGAGTAGGAGTACACTTTATGTGAAGTACACTCTCCATTTTTAATGACCTGAACGAAAATTACGAAATTACTGCTGAAAGTACGGGTGCTTGGGCTTTTTGTGTTTTACCTCCAGTGCAGCAGGTGGCGCCAATAGAAATTAACGCTCTAAACTCCGCGACGTCACGTCACATGACACAACACGCCTGTTTGAAACAGTAACGAAGGCGAGTAAAACTTGTTTAATGTGAAGGAATATGATATAGCTTAAACAAAATAGGGTTTGCTCAGTTCTGTGATTTTGTGTGCACTACCGGCAAAAAATAGACATTAAATGGAAGGGTAATTCTTTAGTTCGTCCTGGTAAAAGGCAGTAGAACAACTGCTAGAACTATCTATTCATGTCATCCAGCAAAGCAGACACAATGAACCAGTAACGTTAGCGTTATTTCAGCACATAAAATCTAGGTGATTATTTCAGTCAGTCGCTGGTAAAGATGGCGAGCCCGCTGCTGGAGTATGAGACGGAGATGTTTCTGAGTTTGTTCAGCACAGACGGACTGCTGATCACAGCTGAGGGGCTCGGGATCGACCGCATTCTCTTACACTTCATGAGAGTGTATTCAGAGGAGGGCAGCCTGGTGCTCCTGTTAAACACAACCACTCCTGAACAGGTGGGTCAGGCTGATTTATCCTGTTATACTGCAACTGATATACAGTAAGAGAGGACAGCGTTCGTTGACATGGCAATACATCTCACGTATTTTACATTTAGCTAATTCTGGTATAATTATTACCGGTATGCATGTCGCTTGTATATGTTCATGTGAACTGCAAAGGACCTAAAAAGTGATACAAAATTGTAAACCTGATTGAAAGGCTATAAAAAGTTACAGAATCTACACCATGCACGAACATTTTCATTATATACATTGAATTGTTATGCTTAAGCCTGTAAAGCCTGACACATAAAATAAAATAAAATAAAAAATCCGAATCTTTTGAAATGGAACAGTTTATTGAACCTTTAGACAAAATATTTATAATGAGAAGTGAGAATATGATACTCTAGGAGGGAAATACACCTCCGTTTTTTTTTCAGAGGCCCAAACAGAGCAAAAATATTCAATTTGGTGCAGGTGTTGTTATTTATAAGGCCAAAAGGTAAGATGCAATTTTGATAGATTGTAATGTAAATCAATATAGCGGTCTACTTACATAAAATGCTTGTAAATATCATTTATCACTCTATACCTCTAAATAATATGTATTAATAATCCATAAGATGATATTAAAATGCTTAGTTTCATGGCCAAGCTCTGTAGTTTTAATTGTGGGGGGCAAGACATAATTAAATGCAAGGCATTGATGAATCTGAGATACAAATAAACATTCCTTGCATTTTTAAATGATTTTTATAAATAAATAAATAAAGTATGGATAATCAAGTAAATTACTTAAGTTCAATAAATGTTTATCTTGAAATATTTGAAACAATATAAACAATATCTAAGGTAATGCTTACCATATAAAATGTTTTAAAAAAAACATGTGAATAGTGACCTGAAGGTGGACATTTTTAGAATTATATTTTACTTATAAAAAAAGTAAAAAGTTTTGATCATGTTGCTAATTTAGAGGCCTTTGACATTCATGTATCATATATGATGTAGTAGTCTTTATAGGGATAAAGTGATTCAATCATAATAATGATGAATGTGTGTGCCTGTTGAAGGAGTATTTTACAGAGCAGCTCCGTACTGAAGGGGTGAGTCATCTTCCCCAGACTGTGACCAGTGATGTACATAATAATGAAAGATATAATGTGTACACTAAAGGAGGAGTTCTCTTTGTGACCAGCCGCATCCTAGTGGTGGACTTCCTTACAGACCGAATTCCTGCTCACCTCATAACAGGTCAGTGGAAGGCTGTTGGGAAAACAACTGAGCTATACAGACGTTTTTCAATAATGTGTTGCTGGACTAAATTGTCTTAATGCGTATTTGAACAGGAATCCTGGTGTATCGTGCGCATAAGATCATTGAGTCTTGTCAGGAGGCTTTCATTCTGAGACTTTATCGGCAGAAAAACAAGACCGGGTTCATCAAGGCCTTTACGGACAAAGCCACATCCTTCTCTTCTGGCTTCTGTAAAGTCGAGCGTGTCATGAGAAACCTGTTTGTGAAGAAGCTCTTTCTTTGGCCAAGGTATGACATTTTATTTTTGTTTTACTCTTGAGTATTATGATTTTTGTAGGTGAATGTTTTTTATAAATCAGGTGTATTTGCAACGCTTTATCTGCTAGATTTCAAGCATCAGTAAACACAACGCTGGACAAACACAAGCCGGATGTGGTGGAGCTGCATGTGTCTCTGACTCCAGCGATGAGAGCCATTCAGAGCTCTATTCTGGACATCATGAACGCCTGCTTGAAAGAGCTGAAGCGCTACAATCCCACTCTGGAAGCAGAAGACCTCTCTCTGGAGAACAGCCTGGGCACTTCCTTTGAGAAAGTGAGAAAATACATTTCTATTGTGCTATTGATAATACTGTACATGAGGGGGAAAAAAATCACTATACCACAAAAATTTTTTTTAAACAACATACAATAATAATAATAATACTGCATTTCCTATTTAACTTATTACCGTATTGGCCCGAATATAAGACGACCCTGATTATAAGACGACCCCCCTTTTTCCAGATGTACCTTTTGGAAAAAGGCTTTTTAAAAACCAAATCTTGTTTTTTCTCAGTAAAACACATTTTGTCTTCAATTATTTTCATATTGCATATTTTTCCTATTTTAATTTTTGTTTTGAAAGTATGGCACGCCTCATGCAGCTGTTAGGTTTTCTTTCTCTTTTGTTTTTACTCGCGATATTTACAACACGCATTACATTACGTATTTCATGGCACACTCGTTTTATGCGTATTTGGCGCCACCTAGTTGTTGAGGGTGTATTATTGACATGTCAAAGTCTAGACCCTGAATATAAGACAACTGCGTTTTTTCAGTTGTATTTCCAAGAAAAAAATATCGTCTTATATTCGGGACAATACGGTATTTTATTTATTTGTTTCTTTTCTACTCCGTGACCTTAGATTTTGATCTTAAATTAACTATGGTTATTACTACTATAACAAGCACCGTCCTTCGGATGAGACGTTAAACCGAGGTCCTGACTCTCTGTGGTCATTAAAAATCCCAGGATGTCTTTCGAAAAGAGTAGAGGTGTGACCTCGGCATCCTGGCCAAATTTGCCCATTGGCCTCTGATCATCATGGCCTCCTAACAATCCCCATATCTGCTGATTGGCTTCATCACTCAAGCTGGTGTGTGGTGGGCATTCTGGCACACTATGGCTGCCGTCGCATCATCCAAGTGGATGCTGCACATTGGTGGTGGATGAGGAGATACCCCCTGACAATGTAAAGCGCTTTGAGTGCCTAGAAAAGCGCTATATAAATGTAATGAATTATTATTATTATTATTAAAGCGTTATTATTGTAAACAAACTATTAACAATCGTTTTCGCTAACTTAAAGCGGAAATAAAATATAAATATTAGATGAAAAACTTGAACGAAAATTAGAAATGCTGGTTTGGCAACTAACTGAAATAAAATAATTTTAAGTTTGAAGTACAAAAATGACTAAATCAGAAATAAAATTGTTAAAAAATGTAATATAAATAATTTTTACTTTTATATTAGAAATGTTTTTTAAATATTAATAAAAAGAAAAAGTGCATAACAAAATTACTCAAACTAAAATTAAAATTAAAACTGAAATTTTTAAAAAAAGCTACTATAAAAGTTCATAGATGATACTAAAATAGCCCTGATTTAAGAGTTTTAATAGTTCTTGATGATGTATCGATGCCTGTCAGCTGGACTCATGTTATACGCGGAGACGTCATGATGATTGAGTGTTAGTCTCTTACAGCTCGTATGAGGCCGGTGCCCGTCTCCATGGTGCTGAGGCGGGTGTCTCCGATCTTCACAGCCAGGATCTGAGCTCCTGGAGCGACACCGTTTCGCTCGGGCTCATCAGGGAAGTGACCCGCTGCAATGCTAGCGACGTGCGTCCCATGAGCTCCTGCAAACACATGCTGATCAGTGTAAAGCGTCTCAATGATCAATTTCTATACATTTCATTATCATCAGTCTCACCTCCGCTGGTGACAATACACAGAGTATTTCCTGTGGTGGGCGTTCTGGTGCACTCTGGCTCCCGTCGCATCATCCAGGTGGATGCTGCACACTGGTGGTGGATGAGGAGATACCCCCCTGACAATGTAAAGCGCTTTGAGTGCCTAGAAAAGCGCTATATAAATGTAATTAATTATTATTATTATTATTATTACTAACATATTGGCTGTTTATTAGTACTTATAAAGTCACATATTCTGCATGACCATATTCTACATCCCTAATCCTACGTAATACCTAAACTGAACAACTACCTTATTAACTGTTAATAAGCAGCAAATTAGGAGTTTGAGGCGAAAGTCGTAGTTAATGGTTTGTTAATAGCGAGAATTGGACCTTAAAATAAAGTGTGGCTAATAATACAATATAAATATGTATAATATATTTATTGTATATATAATATAAATAAAACATAATACTATTATATAAATTAATAATTTTTTTATTTATTTTAATAGTGTTTATTTATTTTTATGAAAATCACAGTGGACACTTCCACTTATTCATTGTACTGTACTATGTAAACTATGTAAAAAAAAAAATCACAATAACACAAAAACAAATTTTTATTATTACTAGTATTATCATTATTATTTTAAATGCAGTAATCATAATAATTACATTATATTTTATAATAGTGATAAACATATTCTAAATGATGATTGTATTAAATAATAGTTATAAATAATTGTATTTATTTTTATATTAAAGCGCCCCTATTATGGATTGAGAAAGGAAAACTTGAAATCGCATCATATGACCCCTTTAAAACGAATCCCAAGCCGTTTCATGTGACATCAACATGAAACATTAGCATATTGCCCGCCCACTTGTTGCACGCTCAGACCCGGGAAAACTTGAAAATGCAAATTCATTCTTTGCCACTAGGTGCAGCTTTTTGAGCGGTAAAAATAGCTGTTTCCCTGGTAACGGCTGTACACAAAGCAGCACTGCCCTCACAAACCCTGCTTTATCAGGCATTACAGGCTTGATGAAATGAAAATTAAATGACCAATCGCCAATCGGACCAATCACAGCAGATTAGCGTCACGCAAAGGAGGGGTTTGGAAAAATGAATCATTGAGCGAATCGTTTGGGAGTCGTTGAGCAAGTAAGGTAAAAATAAATGCATATTATAAGACAATGAAAGTGTTTTTTGACCTTGCATGCATGTCAACCTGTTGTTGGGGACTCTCAAAACCAAAATACGAACCTTTCATAACCCATAATAGGGGCACTTTCATTTTTAAAAAGTGCTGTATTGCTGAGGCAAATATAAATAAGAAATTATTTAAAAACAATTTAAAACAAAAAGCAAAAGAAAACAATAAAACAAAAAAGAAAGATAAATTAAATAAATTGTGAGTTGCTGACCAGGTTTTTTTTTTTTTTTTTTTTTTTCAAATGAAGACAATTCGTCATTATCTTGACCCACTGTGGCATCAGCTGGGGTCCAGGACCAAATCTCTCGTTCAGGACCTGAAGATTTTAAGAACCCTTCTCCTCTACCTCACTCAGTACGACTGTGTCACCTTCCTCAATCTGCTGGAGTCTTTGAGAACCAGCCAGAAAAGTTTCGGTAGTAATTCAGGTACAGTCAGCTGATCTGTTGCTCTATTTGAACTCTTCAGAGATGGAGCAAATTATTGTCTGTAAAGGCCCCCTGATTCTTTTTTTTCTCCTGTTCTGAATCAGGTTGGTTATTCTTGGACTCAAGCACATCAATGTTTGTAAATGCTCGCAGTCGCGTGTATCGCATTCATGAGTCAAAGAAGAAACTTAAAGTTGGAGAGACTGACCAGAAACAAAGTGCCCTAGGTACAATATGTTTGATGTGTAGTGTTTCTTCTAAAAGGTGTTTACATACTTTGTTTCAGATTTTTAATACACGTGCATACTAGTATCGTGTTTTCTATTTATGTATAAAACTAGCCCCTCCAATAAGAGAGCTTGTGCTTGAGAAAAATCCAAAATGGAAAGCGCTAACAGAGGTGCTACGGGAGATTGAGAAAGAAAACAGCAACTCTGAGCATGAACCAGGTAAAACCATTTAACAGTAAAGTGTTTCATTATAACCATTCATATGCAAAGCATCAAGTTAAATTTGTGGTCTGTACACCAGGCCGTGTGTTGATATGCGCCAGTGATGACAGAACATGCGCTCAGCTGAAAGAATATATCCAAAAAGGAGCAGAGCAGCTACTGAATCGCCTTTATTCACGCACCATTGGAAAAGAAGATCCTCAGCCTGATTTACTGAAGCTTGACAAAGGCTGGCCCAAGAAGGACTCCGCTAAGAGCAAAGGGAAAAATGGGCGGCCTAAAAAAACCAAAACCAACTCAAAGAGACGAACAAAGAATGAGAGACCGTCAAGAGTCTCTCAGATGGAAAGGCAGGAAGATGGAGCTGAAAAGAACCTAATTGGAAACAGTGAAGATGAAGGAAGGATGGCTGAAGAGGAAGAGGAGGAAGAAGAAGAAGATATTCTTCTTGATCTTTCTTCCGATGACTACTATGGCATTCTTAAAGAGCCGTTGACTGTCATTCACCCATTGAAGGGATGCAGCGACCCGTACAGTTTGACACGGGTGTTGCATGAAGTTGACCCTATGTTTGTTGTTTTGTATGATGCTGAACTCAGTTTTGTGCGGCAACTTGAGATTTATAAAGCCAGCAGGCCAGGAAAACCTCTCCGGTGTGTATATTGGCATGGAGCAAATGTATATTCTAAGAAACAATTAATAGTACTCAAAGTTTGGGGTTGGTAAGATTTTTAAAATGTTTTTGAAATAACTTGTGCTGACCAAGACGGCATTTGTTTGATCAAAAATACAGTAAAAAGGTAATATTGTCTCACATTATTACAATTTAAAATAACCGTTTTCTATTTTAATAAATTTTAAAATGCAAAATTTTGTAATGGCAAAGATGAACAGGCATTATGTCAGTCTTCAGTGCCACATGATCCTTCAGAAATCATTATATTATGTTAATTTGGTGCACAAGAAGTGTTTTTTTTATTATTATTAATGTTGAAAACAGTTGTGCGGCTTAATATTTTTTTTATTACAAGATTCTTTGATGAATAGAATGTTCAAAAGAACAGCATTCATTTGACACATATTTTATAACATTATAAATGTTTTTATAATGTGACTTTTGAATTTAATACATCTTCAGTAAATAAAATATATTCTTATATGAATAATTAAACTTATTTAGATAAATAATAAAAAAATCCTTATTTAGATTTGATATAATATATTTAACTTTCCTGATTGTTTTCCCCTCATGTTTAGTGTGTATTTTCTTATATATGGAGGCTCGACAGAAGAACAGAGGTATCTTACAGTCTTGAGCAAAGAAAAACAAGCATTCGAGTACCTCATAAGGTTAGCTCAATATTTCCTATTTATCTGAGTTCAACTGCATTATCTTTTTGTGACACTGCTTATTTTAAAAACTGCTTTTTTCTTTTTAAAATAGGGAAAAGGCCAGCATGGTTGTGCCAGAAGAGAGAGAGGGTAGGGAAGACACCAACCTAGATCTTGTCCGCAGTCAGGAACCTGCCAATGCTGCCACCAACACCCGCAAAGCAGGTAAACATTCATTGTTCCACTTGACGTATTCATACAATATGGTTTTGTCAGTTCAACATGTAATGTGCTGAATAATGGTTGATATGTTCAATTAGGGGGTCGTGAAGAGGTTAAAGAGCCTCAGCGAATCATAGTTGACATGCGGGAGTTCCGCAGTGAGCTTCCTTCCCTTCTGCATCAACGGGGTCTCGACATTGAACCCGTCACCTTAGAGGTTGGCGACTACATATTGACTTCAGAGATCTGCGTGGAGCGCAAAAGTGTCAGCGACCTCATTGGTTCCCTGCAGAGTGGGCGTCTCTACACACAGTGCCTCTCTATGACTCGATTCTATCGCCGTCCCGTGCTGCTTATCGAGTTTGACCCCGCGAAGCCTTTCTCCCTGGTGGCCCGCAGTGACTTTCGTCAGGAGATCTCTGCCAGTGACGTCACCTCCAAACTGACCCTCCTCACCCTCCATTTCCCCCGCCTGAGGCTGCTCTGGTGCCCGTCTCCCTATGTGACAGCAGAGCTGTTTCAGGAGCTCAAACACGGCCGCCCGGAGCCTGATGCTGCTACAGCTCAGGCCGTTACTGCGGAATCAGAGATGGTGACAGAATCAGCAGACCTGTACAACCCCGGCCCTCACGACTTCTTGCTACGTATGCCTGGAGTCAATGTGAAAAACTTCAAGAGCCTTATAAAACACGCTTCCTGTCTGGCTGATCTTATAACATTTAGTCAGGAAAAGCTCAGTGAGATATTGGGCAGTAGTAGCAACGCCAGGCAGCTTTATGAATTCCTACACAATCCAATGGATGTGGTGCCTGTTCAGAAAAACAAGTAGACATCGTAAAGAAGAAAAGTATTTACATCGTAATCTCAGGTTTGTTAATTGTGCCTTGTCAAAAGGGATTAATATTCATATCTATTATGAAATTGTTGTGTAAAATGCAGTGAGTGAATTATTGTATTTCTTAATATTGAAAGGGATAGTTCACCCAAAAAAAGAAAAATCTGTCATTAATTACTCACCCTCATGTCGTTCCAAACCTGTAAGACCTTCGTTCATCTTCGAAACACAAATTAAGATATTTTTGATGAAATCCGAGAGCTCTCTGACCCTCCCATAGACAGCAAAGATCCTAACACGATCAAGGTCCAGAAACATAGCAAGGACATCGTTAAAATAATCCATGTGACATCAGGGGTTCAACCGTAATACGAGAGTACGAAGCTACGAGAATACTTTTTGTGCGCAAAGAAAACAAAAATAATGACTTTATTCAACAATTCATCTCCGCCTCACTCTATAGCGCCATTTTGAAGAGTATCACATACGTATGTAACGTATGTACGCAGATACGTTGTTTACATTCAGATCAAAGTGTAAACAACGTATCTGCGTACATACGTTGCATACATTGTTTACGTATGTGATACTCTCCAAAATGGTGCCAGGGTGATTCAGACGAATTGTTGAATAAAGTCATTATTTTTGTTTTCTTTGTGCACAACATGTATTCTTGTAGCTTCGTAAAATTACGGTTGAACAACTGATGTCACATGGATTATTTTAATGATGTCCTTACTACGTTTCTGGACCTTGATCGTGTTAGGATCCTTGCTGTCTATGGTAGCGTCAGAAAGCTCTCGGATTTCATCAAAAATATCTTAATTTGTGTTCCGAAGATGAACGAAGGTTTTACAGGTTTGGAATGACATGAGGGCGAGTAATTAATGACAGAATTTTCATTTGGGTGAACCATCCCTTTAAATACCTTGTTTGTTAGAATCAAACTTTCCATTTTGTAATGACTAGTGACATTGCTGTGTGATATTTAAATGCAGTTATTTGCTTATTTTAATATTTAATATTTTCATTGGCAAATTCCACTCTTAGAAAATTGTCATGAATAAAATTAATTATTTCTGTAATTATCCCTGTGTATTCAACACAAAATTTACTCACCCCAACATTGTTCCAAAACTGCATGTTGCTCTTTGGCTACTTTCATAATGACTCACTCTTTCCTTACAATGAAGGTGAATGGTGACTGAGAAGTAAAAGTAAAACTAAAATTTATATGTTTGCGTTAACTGTACCTTTAAACATTTCGGTGTAAATTAAAAGTAATTGTATTAAAAGTAAATACATTTTAAGTAAGTTATAACATATACAAAAAGACAGACGGAACACTGGCGCCCCCCGATGGTGACTGGCCTATAACACCGCTTTGCGTCACAGAGTTCAGACGAGCATCGGCCATCTCACTTCCTCAAAAAAAACTTGAGTCCCAAAGAAAAACAGAAGCAATCCCTGGATACATGGGTGACCACATCAAGGATAGTTATGTTGCATTAAACCAAGGGGCTACGACAAGCAAGCTAGACACAGCTATAGGGAACAGGGTAAGAAGCGACATTATATGGCAGTCAGAGATTTAATGTGTAGCGCTGTAGTTCTCGTGCTAGCTTGTTTGCTGATGTGATGATTGAGCTATTGACAAACACGGAGCATGACTGTCATGTACTCCCGAGGTATACACGCTATAATAAAAACATAAACATGAAATAGTGAGTATTCTCGGATGAGCTTTGAATTACTTGTATGTCGCGAAAAAATAGATACTTAGTGTAGGTTACTAGCATGCTAACGTACTGTATTATCTGTAAACATTGAGTTTTGTTGTTTGTAGATCAACTGCTGTTTCACATGATGTTTATGCTAAGACAGTGGGGTTTACATGTTGAGCCCCTCAGTGTCAGATACTGTAGACAGAGGAGGAAGGGTCTGTTGATGATTTAAGCATCTGTATGGCAGAAAGGTTAAACGCACTGGAAGTTTTTGCATCAAGTTTGTGTCTCATTGACTCTCCTGGTGAAACTGAAACTCCATGTGAATGAGTGTAAACAACCAGGTGTAACTTTATATGGGAAGCTCTTAGACTCCTGGCATCTCCACTTCATGCCACTGCAAGTCATGAATGTCAAAAAAATCATATTCTGTAGTGGATGCAAGATTTATGCTCTGTGATGTGTTTTTGATTCGAAATGTATAGTTTGCAACCAAATCGAGATTTCACATGCTATTATTTGCTTGATTTTTTTGGTTTCATGCAAATTTAGTTTTTACCACGTTATCCACATATCTAGATTTCTTATAAATACAGAAATCAATATATTTTTTTACCAAGTGTATCCTGTAGTCTCAGCTATTGACTATGATCCCTAAGTTTTGATTACTTAACCAGGGGTCCTCAAACTTTTTCAGACAAAGGACCTCTAGGAGAGACCTACTGCATAAAATTGAGTGTTGTCTGTTCAATAATAGTGTGTTTGTTTAGTATCATATTATTGTTACTGTATAATTATTATACTTATTGTGTGAGAGAATGATACATTTAGCTCAGAGTTCTTATCATTAATTAAAACTATGAACGTTTTTGTTAACTGAAATTAAGCTGAATATAACATAAATATAATAGAATATGAACTGTAATGTAAATATTAAATGAAAAACTACATATGGAAATCAGAAATGTTGTAAGTAACTGCAATGAAATAAGTTGACTTAAGTGCTTAAGTACTAAAATGAAAACTGAAATACGAAGAAAGCTAAACAGAAATATAAAAAAGAAAGTAATAAGATGACAACAGTACACAACAAACTTAAAATGAAAACTGAAAATATAAAACAAAAGCTAATTCAATATATTAATTAATGCTTTATAAATGATACTAAAATAACACTGATTATTAGCTGTACTTTAGATTATTAACTTTTACTTTGTTTTGGGAACTTTTTTTTATTTTAATTCAAAAAATATTTTTTTATAACATTGGCAGACCTTCCTGTTGTTCCATTGTGGACCCCCTGTTAAGGACCCCTATTTTACACCATGTCTTTTGATAACTCGCTTGACTTTAGGATGTACACTGGCAACTGCATTAAAATGCTATATTTGTACATATCTATATGTAACTGGGACATTTCATAATGGACAAATTCTTTAGTGTACATACATAGACTTTTTATTGATTCCCCACATGAAATCATTAATGGACCATTTGTAAAAAGTTAATCTTAAAGTTTGTCATTAACCTCTCTGAGGAAGTTGAGCACAAGTGCTGGGCCGAAGTAAACGAAACATTTATCTTGTGCCAGCCCACCTTGTTACTCTCCTTTGATGAACACATGGAAATCATTGCTTGTGTTTCCAGCACGACACATGAAAAGGATCAAGCATCTGGGTTTGCTTTTTAATTGAGGTTTGATATTTTCCAGAGTATTTAGTCATGGCTCATAGTATGCTGTCTCAGCAGAATCAGGTTCAGATCCCTGACATTAAAGCCACTTGAGACAGATTAAATGTTGGCCACTGTGAAGGAGAAGCTATTGTGCTAATTAGGGTGAATGGAAAACTAGAGCTTGAGGGCACACCTTCCTAAAGGAAAAGCAAAGAGTGTTGTAACTTCCTTACTAGAACAATGCTTATTCCAACAGATATGAAACAAGAACTAGTTTAGTTATTAAAGTCACTTTGTGGCTGATTGATGTTTGATCAGTATATTGGTTCAATTAAAATGATCAAAGCATGATATACTGTATTTTATTGTTGTTTTTAACAGTGTTGTTAAACAGTGTTCCTGACATTTTACACTGGTAATCCTGTAAAATATAATCCATTTATATGAGTTTTAGCAATGCTTGATGCAGTTTTTTGGTTTGTAATATTTGAATGGTGGTTATTAGTCACTGAAAACTCAGACTTTACTCACCCTCCCGTTGTTCCAAACGCAAGACTTCTGCTCATCTTTGGAACACAAATGAAGATATTTTGAATATTCTCTCATCGTTTTTGTCCTTTCATTGACAGTACACGCAACCAAAATTTCCAAGTAGGGGTTTGTGATGGTTATCGTCTGCAATAATATCATCATTGTTGTTTTAAGGCCATGCGGTTTTAATGTTAACATTATCAAGTAGCCTATGTCCCTGACTTTGCAAAAAAAAAAAATCCAAAAGCATTCACTGTATGATGAAGTCTATTAGAATGCAGTTAGAATGCCCCTATAATTCAAGTTATGAAAGCAAAAAATATCCCTGTATAGGCTTTTGATTTTTATATTTATATAGTTAAGTAATATCACACACATGTAACAGTGCCGTTTTCCTCAATATTACAGTGTGCGTGTGATCGCAAATGAGATTTTAAATTTTTAAGTTAATATTGAGTGAGTTACATTTTAGGCACAATATTGTCTGTTTTTCTTTCTTTCTCAGATTCACCAATGAAAACAGTTCCAAACAAAGCTGGAGCAGAACATTTGTGCATTACAGAGCAACACTGCGGTGTTTCATTCCTGAATGAATCTGTTTTTGAACTAATCGTTTGAGTCAATGATTCAATGATCAGTTCATAAATACAAACAGTCACTTGCTTCATTTCTAAATGAATCCGCCTTTTTAAACAATTTGTTTAAAAATGTAAGAATTTAAAATGTTTACATTTTTTGTCAGTATTGTACACCCCTATTTCCAAGCTTCAGAAAGTTTATAAAGACACTGTAAAAGTAATCCATATATACAGAAATTGGTTTAATACAAGTCGTCTGAAGAGGCACTATTGCTTTATAAGATAACAGATTTAATTTAGGCTTTGATCAATGCACATATAGAGCTCATCAAATATTGCAAACACAGAATCACAGGGTGATTGCTTAACATGCAAAATCTATTGAGATTTTTTCTCCATGTCAAACATGGTTGAGCAATGTCTACATGTGCTTTTTGAAGCATGGAAATTTTGGTTTTGTGAACAAAAAGTATGAAAGAATATTAAAAATATCTTTATTTGTTTTCTGAAGATGAACGAAAGTCTGGAATGACTTGAGGGTGGGTAATGATGACAGAACGTTTATTTTAGGGTGAACTGTCCCTTTAAGTAACTACGCTGTGACCTCTCCTGACGTCAACATTGAAGGCTGGTCATTTCTCAGTGAGGTGCCATTAGTTTACCTGCTTAGTTTTGAGCAAACATCTCTAGATCTTGCTGTTTCTATAGAAAACCAAGTGATTCTTTTGTTTTTTTCCTCGCTCCTTCTTAAGACATGTTGATGTTTACTATAATTGCCTTCAATAACAACTGAATTGATTGTGATAGTTTGGCACACACTGTTATAGTTTGAAGTGTATGTGGTTTGAGGGTTGTATGGAAAATGGTTCAGCCATGAGCTCTAACAGTGAGGCATGCCAGAAACAGCAGACCACAGAAGCAGAACAGCCCCCGTTTTTCTTATGTAAGATATACATTGTTATTGTAACTGTCCTTAAAGAGTGTTTCTCATAGATCACTGTACCACATATTTAATGTGGTGTAAGCCAGATGTGGACTGCTTGAGTGTTATTATTTGACGCGGTGGATCCACATCAGACGGCCGTCTTCAGCTTTGCTTAATGGCCTGGACTGGATGTGGTGGATGACATGCATGTGTCTGGAGTGTTGTCTTATGTACAGTGTTGAAGTGTAATTATTGAATATATTTTATATTTTTATATCAATATTGCCATGGCAATTTCACAAGTTTGTGGCCAGCTTGTTGCTTCGTGTTGCGTCACCATTGCTTGTGGCGGTGAGTATGCCACAGATTGAGCTAATTGCATGCAAATATTCACATGGTGTGAGTGTGACATTAAATCATATGCTCCATAAATGTGTCCTTCCATAGAATATACATTTCTAAATAATAAACAATATTTAGTATGACATTGCAATTGAAAATCAAATTAAGATACTGGCAGGGAAATAGTTAATTTTACTGCTTATATATATATATATATATCTTTTAGGCTTACATTTTAAAATGCATTCTTAAACTTTTCAGTGTACTTAAGTTTACATTTGACCTGTCCTATTGTGAGTGATCACTAAACAGTGTACTGCTGAGAGAGCGAGAGCTCCAGCAGCGTGAGTTTATTTGTGTGGGAGGCTGCTGTATCCTAGCAATGGTGACTATCAAGGACTAATAGCAGAATTCATAATACACACACAGTGTTTTGGATGTTGGCACGCTGCCCTTCAAAACATAAACAATTTGTGTATTGTGTTGACTGTCAACCAAAAGATCTTACAGTGTAGAGAATGTCAGAAATTCAAAAATAAAGAGGACGAGTAGATGACATTTGCTGGTGTGTTATGTAAGAATACAATGAGGCTTGTAGCTGCATGCTTTTGTGCACGAGTGTTTGTTTGCAGTATGTCATGTTCAAATCCCTGATTGGTTATTGGTTTGAGTCATTACTTATTATAGATACTTAGGGTTAGGGTTCATTTTTTATTGTCATTTATATAGATCACATCCTGCTTTGTTGTATGGATGGATTTGCAAATGCAAAAATGTATTTTGTTAGAAAACAAGAACAAAAAAGCAAATTACAAGCAATAAGACCAAGATAGAGGTGAGTGCTTGAAGTTCAGGTACAAACAGTGCAAAACGCTTCAGAAATTAAAAAAGGGAATAGTTTTCACTGTGTTCATAAATACACTGGTCTTTATTAAAACTACTGTTACTCAGTGTACAAGTTACAAGTTCAGTTAACAACAGTGAGTGATTTTCAAAACTGAGCGTTTACATGAATACTCGCCAAAACAGGCATTTTGTCATCATTTTAGTGCTCGCAAACGATTGATTGCAATTAATCGTATCCAAAATAAAAGTTTGTTTACATATGTGTGTACTGTGTATGTTTATTATGTATATATAAATACACACACATGCATGTATATAGTTGAGAAAAATATTTTTTATATATTAAATATATTTATACATGATATAAATTATATGAATATTAATGTATACATGTAAATACATTACATATTTTCAAAATATATACTGTAGGTGTGTATTTATATAAACAATAAATATACACAGTACTACACACACATATTAGCTTACGTAAACAAAAACTTATTTGGGATGCGATTAATCGTGATTAATCGTTTGACAGCTATATATAACTTTGTGTGCATTTGGCTGATTAAACGTGATAAACTGCACAAAAACACTGATTATGTTCTTTTTATTGATTGTTGAGCTTAATAACCCTTTTAATATCAAGCACGCCACACTTTACTTCCTCATTCATGTTTCTTTATCACTGCGTTGTTTTACTCTAAATTTTGGTAGTTACTAGTATGACGCTTTTTGCGGTTATTATGTGTGAAATGGCAAATTATGCATGTACGCAAAAAAAAGCAACATTTTGTTGATTTTGCATCATATTTAGTGATCAAAGAATCTCAAAAACCTGGAGGGAGTAGATGCTGCTAACGTTCTCTTTACTCAGAGGTCATATCAGGCCATGCGGTTTTCTTCCAATACTATCCGTCTCCATATCAAAACATGCTTTGGGAACTTTATTAGGTTGGGGACCGCATGTCCCACAATGTTTTACTCGATACATTTTTGTGTAAATGGCGTGAGTCATTGATAACCCAGTACAAACAGCTGGAATTCGTATTTAAAAACCTGCCCTTTTTTTGAAAGGCTGCATTCGATGTTCCAGGCAGCTAAAAGAATACATTTTTTGCCTTTTTTTTTTTTCGGGGGGCAGGGTGGTGTGTGGGATGGCTCAGAGGTGGTTGAATGTGGAAAACCACAGGAAGAGGGGGAACATTTTTTTTATGCAGAATGTGATGTTTGATTTGTTTTAATGTTTTAAGTTAGGAAACCAAATCCATCACTGGCAAAATCGAGTTTGTTAGTTAAACAGAATCCATCACCGTCCCCTTGTGCAGATTTGGTTTGAGATCAGTTGCTGAATTGATCCGCCACTGAAATTTGTATTGTAAAATGAACAACAGAAAAATTAGCCTCTCAGTTCCCATGTGACAAGAGGTTATGAATGGCAAGTGTTTCATGGGAATGGATGATTGTGGTTTGTGCTGACGTGGTCATAGTGTATTCTAGCATTTTACAGCACCATGGTGAGCGCTGTGTTTATGTTTTTATTGGTTTCACATCTAAACCACTGGGATGATGTAAAGTTGAGTAATGATAGGCTAGCAAACACAACGTCTATTCATTCACCGTCTGTCTGTGGAAAGGCTCGTTTTTATTATTTGTTAGCGCTTTGATAGATGTGCTACAGCAGCAACTGTATATGCCATAGATTCAACACATCCTCTGTGTTTTTGGTCGTTTTTCATGGCTAAAGTGATATTACAGACCTTATACCACATCCTTGAACTATTACATCATTTCCAAACTCCCCATTTCACTTACGATTTCGTGTATTACTAAAGCACAGTCTGCCTAACTTGGACCAAATTCCTTTGCTTATCTTTTGCTGTTTACTTTTTTCTTCACTTGAATCTATACCGACATTGTCTTTTGCAGAAACTGAAGTGAGGAGCTTCCTGTGACCATATCGTCTGCTGATCCCCAGCGAAACCCTTGACTCCTCACTGAGGAGACATGGAGGACCAGGGGGATGCTGGGATTGGGGGTTTGTTGGCACCCAGCCCACAGAGTGAGGCTGTAACCCATGAGATGGGCGAACTGTCCCTGCACCCCGGCCAGAGGCTGCCCCCCCTCAACGAACGCAAAAATGGTATGTCACTTGCTATGATGCTGAATAAAAATTGTTGAATTGAGTCATTTACATGAATTAGCGATGCACAATATATCATTACCATCAGTTCTTGATTAAAATGTAATACCCTAGTGAAAAATAAATATACTAAAATGTATTTGAAATACATTTATTTCATTCTAAGTATACTACAAATACATTGACATATTTATGTACGTAGTAAAATACCCTGTAATTGTACTTTTAGTATATAACCTGGTATACTTAAAGTCTGCTAAATTAGAACAACTACTTTTGTATTTAATGCTCTTTAATTGTGCGGAAGTAATGCTGAAGTCCAACTAAAGATATGCTGAGGTACACTTTAAATATATTGCGTATAAAGACTGATATTATTCAAAGATCATACAATCCTCATCAATAGTAATATTAAAACACATTTTAGGCTTAATATTAGGAAATGTGCATTGTGCACAAGTAGTACTACAAATAAAGTTTAATTATCATTTTTTTGTCAGTAAGTCTTGATCGACTTGTTTGTAAATATGTTAATAGATTTGAACTATACTTAGTATGAAATAAATGCATTTTAAATATATTACTTTTTTACTAAGGTATATATTGGCTGATGTTGGATATTTCATTGCGCATAATGATTTTCACTTTTAGATTATCGTTGCCATCATCTAACCCGCATATAATGTTTAAACTCTAAATCTCTTTAAAAATCAAAATGTTGTAATACCTAAATTCATTCACTTGTATAAATTCACTTTATTGTTTTTTTTTGTAATACACTTGTTCAGAAGTTTGGGGTCGATAGGATTTTTTAATGTTTTTAAAAGATGTCTGATGCTCATCAAGTCTTTGATCATACAGTAAAACCAACCATATACTGTGAAATATTATTATTAGTGCTGTCAAATGATTAATCGTGATTAATCACATACAAAATAAAAGTTTTTGTTTGCATAATATATGTGTTCTGTATATATTTATTATGTATATATAAATACTCATACATACAGTATATATTTTGAAAATATTTACATGTCTATATTTATATTCATATAATTTAGATTATAAATAAATATTTTTAATATATAAACATATATACACATATATTATGCAAACAAAAACTTTTATTTTGAATGCGATTAATCACGATTAATCGTTTGACAGCACTAATTATTATAATTTAAAGTAACTGTTTTCTATTTTAGTATATTTTAAAAATTTAATGTCACATAATCTTTCAGAAATCATTCTAATAAATGAATTACTGCAAAAAAAAATTTTGTTCTTAATATTTTTTTTTGAGATACAGTTTCAGGCTTCTTTGATGAATAGAAAGTTCAAAAGAGCAGCATTTATTTAAAATATAAATCTTTTGTAAAATAATAAATGTCTTAACTGTCACTTTTGATCAATTTAATACAACCTTGCTGAATAAAAGAATTTCTTTCCAAAAAAAAAAATACATTTTTCTGGCCCCAAACTTTTAAACAGTAGTGTAGACAAAATAGTCAAGCATTTTTTGACAATAATGTAAATATAAAAATCAGCCGGTGAAGATGTTAGTAGTTAACCTGCAGTTGAGACAAGCCTAGTTTATACTTGACACATCTGATGTGAGAAACGGCTGGCTTCTGAGACTTTGTCTAAAAAGAACAGAGTGGTACAAAGTTGTTTGTCCTTCAACAAAATCACAGACGATATCTGATTTAGATGTCCCTCTTGGCTAAATGTTCACCATCAGTCAGATTTTTTTGCCCATTTTTGGTGAATTTATTGTGAGATTTCAAATTGGCCCTTGTTCTGGAATGGTATTCGTTTGCCCGGTTGTAATCACAGCCTGCATAAATTTAGCTATTTAATTTTGGCTCTCTCTTTTTGCTGCCTAGTTCAATTCACGCCACATCCTGATTAGTTTAGCCTCTATTTCCAGTTGATTAAATAACCTTTTATTTCTGTACGCGCCGAAAATTAGAAGCTCTTTTTCCATTCTGTCTTGATGCACAGAAGCAGCCTCCACAATCCTGACATTTCTTTGCCTCTTAGTTTGGGCGCAGTCTTTTGATTGACATGTGAAAGGTCACAGGACAGCTCTGTCTGCATGCGGTGGCTCACACAGCTCTGTGAGGGCTGCTCCTCTAGGTCTCTAGCTATGCTGAGGTCACACCGTCACAGCGAGTGGAAATGTAAACGACTTTGGCAGAGCATGGCCCGTGTCAGTTACTCATCCTCTGGCTGTCTGTCAAACAAGATATTTACCGTGTTGATGAAGAGGAGGGTTATTTCAACTGAGAGCTATTTTATGTTTTTTGCTGCTCAGATCTCAAAAATAAAGCATCCATGATGCACTCGTCCATACAGAGAACGATCATCGTTCTTCTAAACTACAAAAAGGAGCACTTTTTAATGATCTAGAATTGAACTTCCAATGGCAGGGAGGGGTTAACAATGGTCGGTCTGGTCTTTCTGCTCCCTCCTCTCTGTCTGCTGGTGGAGCAGATGTTGTCTCCTCTGAGCGAGTCCCAGCTTCACTGGAGCTGCTAACAGTGAATGGAGAGCCCTGAAGAACGTGGTACTTGTGCTTTTTTCACAAAGCTCTGGTGCTGTCAGGAGCCTGCTTTAAGATACTCTGAACGTGAGGCAGGTCGGGCAGACAGCATGGCCTGCTTAGGACTGGAGACTCACAGCATCTGCAGAGGAAACTTCATACCAGGTTCTGCAGCTTGCTGCTCGGCTCTGAGAGGTGGATATCATTCTATCGCTGAGCGGATATAGGTTTAGACTATTTTGAATAGATTTTACTGGCTGCCTGAAGCTTTGTTTGCCAGGTTTTGGTTTAATGGAAATTTGCATGACAGCATTTGAAAAAAGAAAGCTACTATTGATTGGCTTTTCATGAGAGAGCTATGTGCATTACTCTGCTGATAATCAAGGTAATCTGCTGAAAATGTTTGAGATTGTCCATTAGATGCACAACAGGAAGGTCAGTGATTGTTTAAAGTGCCCCTATTATGGATTTTTGAATATTACCTTTAATGCAGTGTGTAACACAGCTCTAAGTGAATGAAAACATCCTGCCAAGTTTTAAATCTGAAAGTGCACCGTGTATAAAGTTATTGTCTCTCAAAAGAAAGAGTCGACTCTGAATCATGTTTAAAACGAATCCCAAGCCGTTTCATCTTGACGGCAGCATGAAACATTAGCATATTGCCTGCCCACTGTCTTTTCTCGTTAGTCTGAATGAAAATGCAAATTCATTCTTTGCCACTAGGTACCGCTTTTGGAGCTGTAAAAATAGCAGTTTGCCCGGTAACGTGTACACAAAGCAGCACTGCGCTCACAAACGCTGCTTTATCAGGCATTACAGGCGTGATGAAATAAAAATTAGACCAATCGGACCAAGCTTTTGGAGCGGTAAAAATAGCTGTTTTCCCGGTAACGGCTGTACACAAGGCAGCACTGCGCTCACAAACGCTGCTTTATCAGGCATTACAGGCAAGATGAAATGAAAATGAAACCAATCACCGCAGATTAGCGTCACGCAAAGGAGGGGTTTGGAAAAATGAATCGTTGAGCGAATCGTTTGGTAGTTGTTGAGCTAGTAAGGTAAAAATAAATGCATATTATAAAACAATGAAAGTGTTTTTTGACCTTGCATGCATGTCAACCTGTTGTTGGGGACTCTCAAAACCAAAATATGAACCTTTCATAACCCATAATAGGGGCACTTTACGATAATAGCATTTCCATCTAAACAAAAGGCACGGCATAGATTGGCATGATATCGATGCATAAAGCTACTTATTTTCAAAATCGGCTAGTTAGTTAATAGACCTTAATGAAGTCCTTTATAATTTGGCTGGTTTCAGTTTCACCCAAGTTTGATTGGATGCATTTCATAGGGGTTGTTTATAGAAGATGTGTTGCTGAATGGAACAGAATGCAAAAACTTGAGAGATAATTAAAAACTTTACTTGAGATGCTCAAAACACAGCTTTAGATGTGATGCTACTAGGCCTGTCGCAATAATCAATATATTGACTTATCGCGCAATATATGTACATGACCGGAATAATTTTTGGTGACGCAATATATCGCACATTATATTTACTTAAAAATGTATGTCACCATGTTTTGTACATTCCACTTGCGCTTGTGTCTTTTGCAGCTTCTGGTACATAACGTGGTATAGTCATGAGGTGCTAGTTCTCATTTAAAAAATGCTTCTACAAACAGTTTCATCTGCAGATATGGTCTTCTAAATATTCTTAAAATTAAAAGTTTGTTGTCATTTGGAAGTGTGTAGGCCTTCTTGCATTATTATGCTTTTACATTATGATTATATATTCAGTGGCATAAAATGATCTTTAAAATGACAATAATATCGCTTATCGCAATTATTTCTGGGGCAATATATCGCACAACAAAAAGTTGTTATCGTGACAGGCCTAGATGCTACAGCCAAAGATGTCCGTCTGAATGTCTGTGGCTTTGCAAACAGGTAAAGAACAGCTCATTGATTAGCCACACTAAAGGCATCAATACCAGTATTATTATTTGTATTATTATTATTTAAATTGTTACACTTTTGTTCAAAAGTTTGGGGTCTGTAAGATTTTTTAATGTTGTTGAAAGAAGTCTCTTATGCTTGACCAGCCTGCTTTTATTTGATCAAAAATATTAGCAAATTTGAAATAACTGCTTTCTATTTTTATATATAATAAAATTTAATTTATTCCTGTGATTTCAAAGCTAAATATTCAGTCTAAGATTTTTTTTTTTTTTTTTTTACATTGGA
>NW_015670386.1:583759-594210 GCF_001515625.1 Sinocyclocheilus rhinocerous | reverse complement strand
ATATTGGTTTCAGTACAAGAAGTTATGTTAAAATAAAATATTAATGTCACACAAAAATATTTTATTTTATTTTAAATGACAAAAGCATTTTGATTAAGATTACATCATTAAATGCAAAAAGTCTGGCTGTGCTTAATGGGTACATTTTTGTACCCTTTAAGCACACCCCTGTTCCCATTAAGCTCACATCATGTTTTATTAAAAAATTATTGTTTGTTTTAAAAAAACCTTTTTAAAGAATAATTGAAAGTCTGTAGATTTGAGCTGACATATCTAATAGAAAATCACATAGTGTATGATGGTCACAGATTCCAATTTTTTTAGCAGATTTAATTTTTTTTTTATCTGTTCACATTTTAAAAGTCGTGTAGTGTATTCCAGCCTTTAGTCGCTTTTTTCCTGGACAGATACAACAGATACGATTTCTGATGGCTCCTTCTTTGTACGGATGACATGCCTCTTTCATCTTTGGGCATAAACTATAGTTATAGTTTGTCATCTTAAAGCTGAAAATAAGTTATTGACCATTTTATAAAGATTAAAGGGGTTATATGATGCGATTTCAATTTTTCCTTTCTCTTTGAAGTGTTACAAGCTCTTGGTGCATAAAGAAGATCTGTAAAGTTGCAAAGACTAAAGTCTCAAATCCAAAGAGATATTCTTTATAAAAGTTAAGAGTCAACCTTAAAATAATATGAAATCTTTAAAAATTACAGCAGTGTAAAACCACAGACCAGCAATAAACTGTCAATTTATAATATTATGGATTTAAAAGTACAAGCCAGTAATGCCTGTGAAGTAATATATTAGCGTAGCACACAATCTTATTCGGCTAGTCAGCTAACTGTGTTCTGTAGCATCTGCACTATGTTGCTAAAACTATCTTTTGGTTCTAACTGTAATTATTTACCACATCCAAGTTCCAGGTTATAATATGCAAAAGTCTAAACATTAATCTCTTAATTTTACAATAAGTAGTGAAATTTACCCTAAATAAAGGCTTAAACATCTAAAAAATGCACATTTAAAGGGCTCTTCTTTTGGTGTAAGTTTTCAGACAGTTTTCAAAATGGCCGCCAGACAGTGTGAACACATGGAGACCCATATCTCAGTGTGCAATGATCTGATTGATTTGAAATTACAGGAGGTATGTAGTAACAAACACATCAATTGGTTAAGACATAAAGTAGGATAATACATTATTTTTTCTTTTTATTATCAGAGCTCAAAAATGGAAGTGTGCTTAATAGGTACGTGAGTTTAAAATAAAAAGCTTTTGTAACATTATCAATATTTTTATACTTTGGGTCAATTTAAGAAAAAACAACATAAAAAAAACTTAAATCTTACTGACCCCAAACTTTTGAATTGCAATGTGTGTAACAATAATATAATTATATTATATAAACTGTTATTATAATTCTCTGATCCTCACAGCTATTTTGAAGCCACTAATTCAGTGTGTTTGCCATGTTTGAGCAGACTCTGATTGTCAAATAACTTTGAAATGGTGTGAAAGAGTGTTGAGATATATTGTCTTGATTGTCACCAAGATGACGGAAGATGTTTTACTCATCATGTGGAATAACCCAACCTAAAAAGCTGCAATGTTATGTTGTGCAATCAAGGAGACCTAAACAATTTTTTCTTCTGTGCCCCAAGTAAAAAATTAACCTGATTTGGATCAAGGTCAATGTTGAGTCATGTGTAGTCAGCATCTGTTATACTGTAGCATTATTTGGCCCCAATTATTATGTCCTTCATGGTGCATTCATTCCTCTTCTCAGAGCTGAATTATGTCCTTTTTGCAGTGTAAAATACTTTCCCAGTTTTTCGAAAGTATTTATAATTATCAGTAGTAACTGTTCATACCGTTCTCTTCAGTGCCACAAGTGGTGCAGAAAGTGCACACTTCAGCATTAAGTGCACAGATTCATAGTGAAAACAATAAAATGCCAATCATGTGCCCTCAGCACCCTCCAGAGTTTCGTTTGCTCAACCTCAGCTGACCTTGTTAACAGTAAACTGACTCAGTTTTTAGTCAGATTAAACCTTTCTGTTCCTGCATTTAAGCATGTAGAACATCATTGCATTTGACACTGGCAGACTGACAGCGAATGTTTTATTAATATGCATAAAATGTATGTGGATGATGTTGTTAGTGCCATGTTGAGCTACAAGAACTGAGCATTAACAAGAAAATTCTTTAATAATCACCATGCAGCTGTGTGTTGAACTTGCCTTCATAGATTTATAAATTCCCAACTAATAGAGCTCATGATTCTTGATAAATGTCAGACGTTATCATGTTGTCTTTCTGACCAATTTGAGCTGTTTTTATAATCAGCCGAGTAAATCCAGGAGGCTCAGCCAAGAGAGCAAAGAAAAATGTCTTGAGAATTTTCCACGAAAGTCTTCCAAACGGCACACTTCAAAAGGGTCACTCAAGAGCCTGTTGTTTTGGTAGCAGGAAGAAGTTTCTAGTTTAGTTTTTTTTTAATGGTGGCTCCTATGTAATTCTAGAGAGGAAATGTGTGTGATTTCGGTTGTGCTAAAGGTTAGATTTCCTTTTGTTGCGTGTGTGTGTGTGTGTGTAGGTGTGTTAATCAGGTGGAAAAGTTCCATTCTGGGTGTAGTGTTGACAAGCCTGATCTAGAGGTTGGGTCAAGAACAACATAACGCTGCTTCTGCTTCTCTCCACCAGTTCTCCAGCTGAGGCTACAGCAGAGACGCACCCGCGAGCAGCTTGTTGATCAGGGCATCATGCCACGTGAGTACAGCCCCTGCCATCTAATATTGCTGTGTGCACCAGCATATTATTCATATTTACTCTTGTATGAAAACTGCTAATATTAACTAAATATGTAAAAATGTCTTAGTCATGAAATGGCATTTTGTGACCCATTTTTCCTTCATAATCTAAAAAAATTTATGGTGGGATTTGATTTTATCCATCATTAATTAATTGGATTGTGAAAAGTGGCACTACGTACCAACTGAAAGAGAGGGGTTAAAAAGTAAGAGAGACTAAAAAAAAAACAAGCTCCAAATCTTTTTTTACATTTTGAATAACTAACCAGTAAATCATGCACAAAAAGAATAAGCTGCAATAAATGTTATGTTGACCTTACAGGGCTTTATTCACATATCTAACTTATATAAGGAATAATAATTGTTCTGTTGTAAATGTGAAAAATTATGTCGTGATATTTAAAAGTGACATCTTGCTCCCAATCACATTTTGCACTACCGTTCAAAACTGTTCCGTCACAGGAATAAATTACATTTTAAAATATATTAAAATAGAACCTTTAAAATAAAGTCATTTTGAATTCTAATCATTTTCACATTATTATTGTTTTAACTGTGTATTTTTTAATCAAATAAATGCAACTTGGTGAGCATAAGAAACTTTTCCCCCAAAAAACTGTTGAATGGTAGTGTAACATCCTTTGTGTTCCACATTACATGTTTATTTGTGACACATTATCTAAAATTTTGATGTCATGTAAACTTTCCTTTTTTACTGTGCGTTTAAGAAAGCAGTTGGTGCTGTGGTTTCTGTACCAAATCTGCTTTTGAATCAGTTGTTTATTCTCGCTCTTCAGCATAGTTCACAACCAGGCATAGGTGACCAATGCACATGGTATTTTTTTCCAAAAGCTCACCTCTCGCCTCACCACCGCTCATTCTGTTATTGCTCATAACCACTTTTCCGTTCAACCAAGTCACCGAGAAGTGTGTGAGATCTCTCATACTTACATAAACTTAAATTTTTTTCCCTCTGGCCATGTCTGAGCTGATTGATGGGATTACACTGCATGCTGTCTCATAGCTCAGTGTAATATCAGGCATAGATTCTGCTGGGATTAAGAGGTAGCTGTCTGGTCCTGAAGGGCATCGTGTAGTCTGTGTGCTAATCTCTGTGTGGGCCCACCATCTCTGATCTGAGTAATATGTGAGACCAGGCACTACAGCATTTAGAAAGACTGCAGGAGATGAAAGAGCCGTGTGTGTTTGAAGTGTGGGTGATGGCCTTGTGTCCTCATGAGACTGATGCTCTGCTTCTGTGTGTGTGTGTGTGTGTGTGTGACTTTACAGCCCTGAAGAGCCCTGCAGCGTTCCATGAACAGATCCGCAGCCTTGAGAGAGCCAGGGTAAGAGCAGGGCACCAAGCCCCAGACCTCGTGCACTTTCCTCAGCCATCTGGTCTCTCTGATCCTCCCTGAAACCTCTTCAGGGTTGCCCAGCTCTCTGTAATGGGACACATGTGAACCTCTCAGTTGATTTAATAGCTTAAGCCTTCTGTAAATGTGTTTGTTATTTGCAAAGCACAGCTGAGATCATTATAATGGTTGCTTTCTGATCCCTGAATTACAGAGGGATTTCGTTTTCTGAAACTCTGTATCATTTCTCTCTGTAGACTGAAAATTTCCTAAAGCACAAAATACGCAGCCGTCCAGAAAGGGCCGAGTTGGTCCGCATGCACATTTTACAAGGTAATCCTCCATTCACGATACATGTAATGGCAGCTAATCTGCCTGCTGGGAAAAGTTTTTTGAATCTACTTCGTTTTTAAACAAAGCTGTAGCTGTAGCTCTCAAATCTTGTTAGTAGAGATGGGCATCAATACAGATTTTTCTGATTCGATTCCAAATCCAATACTATTTATTCAGTTTGATTTTAAGTTCATTCTGAATGATTTGAGAGTAATTTCTGATCCATTTTACTTTACATTTTCTCTCTGTTAATGCTGTTATAAATAAAAAGCAGTGTTTCAACTCATCTTTTATTAAAATAACTGACACGTGAGAGCCATTTGTTTGCCTGTAAGGACAACTTAGGGACAACTTTCCAAAAATGGAACCACCTTCCAAACCCATAAAACTTTTGTTTACCTTCAAAATAGAAATGAAGATATTTTTTAATGAAGCCTGACAGATTTCTGTCCAGCCATTGAAAGTCCATTCCACCAAAACTTCACATCAGATGATCAGAAAAAATCAGAGACCGTAAAAGTAATCCATATAAAATGTGCAGATTATTCTGTCTCCTGAAGAGATATGATCACTTTAACATGATGAACAAATTTAATTTAGGCTTTTATTCACATATAAACATTGATCAACGTACATATACATAGAGCACAACAAATATGGTGAATGGAAGCTCAACCATACCAGTCAGGTTTGTTGTCTATATATGTTGTCTAAATAACTGTTGGTTTAGCGTATAAATCAAGTATGGTTAAACATATGTTGGCCATATCTGATATGCAATATATGCTGATGTATGTACGATGATCAATGTTTATATCTGAATAGTTTTACCAAACTATGCTATCAAGTTAGTTCAGCAGAAAGCAGTGGCAGCTTAACCAGTCAGCATAATTAAAAAGCAAGAAAAATTCATGTTCAAAAGTGTCATCCAGATGCTGTACTTGTGCATTATTTACTTCTGTGATTGAGTTGACCTCTGTGTGATTGTTGTGGTGTTTCAGTAGGAGTGTGGGTTGAAATGATTGCTGTTCTGGTTTTTGGTGGGTTGGCAGAGACGGTGGCGGAGCCTTCTCTGCAGGCCACTCAGCTGAAATTGAAGAGAGCTCGATTGGCTGATGACCTGAATGAGAAGATCGCTCAACGCCCCGGCCCCATGGAGCTAGTGGAGAAGAACATCCTGCCTGTGGACTCCAGCGTCAAGGAGGCTATCATTGGTGAAAATGCAAACTATATTTACAGTATGTATTAAACTGGGGTAAATATGCACATGGCGCATAAATTGAATGAAGTATGATACATTGTCCTTTGTTTTAATTGGGTAGATGGTCAGATGCAGTACCCTAGAACTCTAGAGGAACTAGCTGATGAGGACAGTGGAGATGCGTTTACACCCGAGCAGCCAGCTAGTCATGAGTCCCAGGGTTCTGCAGCCTCACCTGGGGAGGTCCGGGCCATTGAAGAGTCCTCACCATTGCCTAATAACTTCTTACAGGTATTCTTGCCACCTCCTTTTCACTTCAGAGCTCATGGTGCAAAAAAACAGAATTTAGTCATTTAGGTTTTGCAGAACACCTGAGATTCATTATGTGTTGTTTTTCACAGCACTTTCCTGCAATGACCACCACAACAGATTTCCTCAAGCCTTTTTCCACCAATGAACTGATTGTTAGCCCTCCAGCACCCATGCCACAGCTAGTCACCGTGGCCCCTGTGAAGTCTGGGCCCACCCTTATAAAGGTCAGTAAAGAACTGAAGAAACAACAAAAATTTATGAAATTCCCTTGATTAGATGTAATACATAATGGGAAATCTCTGTTCAATTTACAGCAAAGTCAGCCTAAGTTACCTGGGGACAAGAGCCGCAGTAGGAAGAGTAAGGAGGCCAAGCCACGTGTGAAAAAGTTAAAATATCATCAATACATTCCCCCAGACCAGAAACAAGAACCCAACCAAGCCCCGATGGATTCCTCATATGCTCGTTTACTACAACAACAGCAACTATTTTTGCAGCTACAGATCCTGAGCCAACAGCAACAGCAGCACTACAACTACCAGACCATCCTTCCTGCACCTCTCAAGTAAGCAAGGAGATCTGGATCTGTGTGTTTGTTATCTGTGTATCAGGCCCTGATGTTTTCGGTATGTACTGCTTTACCAATCCTATCGTTGAGTTCGGTGGATGCAAACCATTTTGCCTTTGTCTTGCCTAATTTGTTAAAGGTCATCTTTCACTTTTGAAGCTAGCCATATTTTGTCAGCTATTAGTATAATGGTTGCATATGAATGGTTTTAGGTGGAAAATGTCTAAAACGCTATTATTGTTGCCGGTGGCCATCAGGACCATTACCTATTTTCCAATAACAAATCCTGTTTAGTGATTTTTATTAATGGCAGGAAGTCGAAGAGGTTATTGCTCTGCTTCCTTTTCCATCTCTTGTGCAAGATTTATTTTAGCTGTCGTTGTATTCTGCCTCAGCATTGTTCGATGGTGTTTATTTATTGAGAATTGTTCCTTCTGTGATGTTAAGTGTTGTTTCTTCCCTTTCTTCCCATCTGCTTCCCTTCTCACCAGGCCTGTGATAGAAGGCCAAAACAGCAGTGCCACAGTGGCTATCAACAGCACCAGCAGCCTTCCTGCCTCTATTGTGGTGTCTCTGCCCACAGCAACACCTGTGTGGCCCAACAGCACCCTTTCCAACCGCAAGGCAGGCATACTACCTGCCAACCTGGAGGAGATGAAGGTACCGACAGAATCTTTTTTTCCACAGAAAAAATTTAATCAATAATAGATACATGACTGTTCAAAAGTTTGGAGTTGGTAGAATTTTTTAATGCTTTTGAAAGAAATTTCTCATATTCATCAAGGCTGGATTTATTTAAAAATGCATAAAAAGTAATATATATTGTTACACAATAAATTACGTTTTCCATTTTAATTTATTCCTGTGATGGCAAAGCTGAATTTTTAGCAGTCATTACTGCAGTCTTCAGGGCCATATGATCCTTCACAAAATATATTGTAATATAATATGATTCAACGTTCACAAAACGTTTCTTATTATTATCAGTGTTGAAAACAGATAACAGCTTAATACTTTTGTACAAATCATGATAACATTTATTTCAGGATTCTTTGATAAATAGAATGTTCAAAAGAATATAGGCATATATTTGAAATGGAAATCTTTAACATTATGTCTTTTTTGTCACTTTTGATCAATTTAATGCATCCTTGATGAAGAAAAAAGTATTAATTTCCAATTCCAAACTTTAATACGGTTGTGTATATTACGGTAAATATAAATACATAAATTAATATGACTTTTCCATTATGTAAAATTTGGTTCAGATGGTTTGTCTCCAGTAAATATGCATCTTAATTATTAAATGTTGTAGAATCCAGATGATTTGTAGCTATTTTTATGGTGATATATGTGGTAGCCCAGAAATCACTTTATTTTCTCTATGGAGCTAATATTTATAGAGTTTATAATTTCACTAATAATGGGTTTATTTTGGCAGGTGGCAGAGCTGAAAATGGAGTTAAAGTTACGTGGTCTTCCAGTGTCTGGAACAAAAACAGACCTAATTGAACGGCTTAAGCCTTTTCAAGAAAACAATGCCTGGACTGCACCCAACATCTTCACAGGACCTAACATACAACCCTGCAGCACACCTATGGAGGTGTCCAGCACCACTACAAACCTATCCCCCATCCAACAGCCCTCTGAAAATCTGAGCTCCACTCCACCTGTGTCTCCTGGTTCTTCAGAGCTTCACAGCAAAGAGGACGCATCCATGGAGGGACAAGCAGAGGGCCAAAACCCCAGTTTAGTAACGGCAGCTCCTGTTCCTGAGGAACAGGACCGGAGACTGCACGAAAAGGAGCGACGGATTGAGGAACTGCTGCGTAAACTGGAGCAGGAGCAAAAGCTGGTGGAAGAACTGAAGATGCAGCTAGAGGTGGAAAAAAGGAGTGGACAGGTTGTTCCACCTGCAGAAAATAATAACACTTCCAGTCCAGCCACTATGTTGGCGTCAGTCAAAACAGAAAACACTGTCCCTCCTAACTGCACACTGAGTCCACACACTACGTCAACGCTATTGAAGCTTGAGGAGGCCCATCCCAACCAGGTGACAGCTACTCCTCTCCGTCAGTTCATTATCAGCCACCAAGGATTCCCACAGGTCATAGGACAGCCCCAGACTCTTCTAACCACTCCGCATGGGGGCACTCAGATCCTTCTTCCAGTGCCCCTGGCAAATAATACCACTACCATCCAGCTGCCCAACACTAATGTCAAACTACAGGTAACACAAAACTTGTGTATATATATATATATGTGTTAGGTGCAGTAAATACTTGTCAATAATTCAATTTAATCTTGATTTTTCTTTTTGTAGCCAGTTTTGCAGGCTGTCTCTCCATCAGTGCCAGGTATAATTCAGACCCCCCAAATACAGCCCACCAAAGCAGAGAGTCCTACATCACAACAGCTGCTCAGTCACAACCACATAGTTCAGGTCAGTCTTATAACCAAATACAAATATGTTGCCGTATACTATATAATTTAACAAATATAATAGCATAAATATTATGTAATAGAATCTATATGTTTTATATAATATTTAATAATGTATTCAGGGCTCGACAGTGCGACCATTTCACTCGCATTTGCGACTAAAAATAGATGTGTGGGAACTGGAAAATGTATTTAGTTGCACATGTGCGAATAATTATTTATTTTTTACCAAAAAAAAAACTAACAAAAAAAAAACAAGCAGATAAAACACTAATAACGTGGTCTCAGAAAAAAACTCACGTGATCCACGCAAAGGGCGTGCAGGCGCCACATAAAAAAAAAAACGTGAGGTAAACGCAGTAACGCATAGTGAGAGATAGACACGGAACATACATGAATTATGAAGCCAATTAGTCATTATTTCATAAGACAGAGCGTGACAGAAACAGTCGATCCTGAGGAGGATATGGAAGAGGACTAAAAATAGATGTGTGCGAACTGGAAAATGTATTTAGTTGCACGTGTGCGAATAATTCTTTATTTTTTACCAAAAAAAAAAAACAAAACAAGCAGATAAAACACTAATAACGCGGTCTCAGAAAAGAAACTCACGTGATCCACGCAAAGTGCGTGCAGGCGCCACATTTTTAAAAAAAAGGGGGGAAAAAAGTGAGGTAAACGCAGTAACGCATAGTGAGAGATAGACACGGAACATACATGAATTATGAAGCCAATTAGTCATTATTTCATAAGACAGAGCGTGACAGAAACAGTCGATCCTGAGGAGGATATGGAAGAGGAGGGCGACGAAAACGTAAAAGAGGGACCAAGCGGCGATAACGGTTCATCCTCCACTGCTGGTAGGAAATACAATTTTAATCCACAGTGGCAGAAAACATTCCCATGGCTCATTTTTGAGGACAACTTAATGTACTGCAAGTACTGCAGAGGACAGAAACAAGCGGGCAACTCGGCCTTTGTTAGCGGCAACCCTCATTTTAAACGAGATACAGTACAAAAACACGGTAAATCGTGGAGGCATGCACTCTGCAGAGATGCGTACATAGCACGAGAAAAAAAAGGATCGGCAACCATGCAGGCAGCTAAAAAAAAATGGTTTCATTGTAAAGAAAACCATTTGAACTTAAAAATATGAGTGTAATTCTTTATAAATAAGATTATATATTTTTCAAATATTACAATAAACACAAAAAAAAACAGGCGCTTTTTGATTTTTAAAAAAATATATTTTTTTTTTTAATCTGTAATTCAGGTTCTATTAGGTCCAGCTCTTTGCAATTTACTTTGTTTGATGCCATTAGATGCCAAAATGTACCAGAAAAAGTAATCTTTCAAATAACAGCTTCTAAACAGGAGTTATTGCATTATATGTGAAGCGAGTAAAATTGTCCTTTTTTGCATATACATG
>NW_015670386.1:581895-583248 GCF_001515625.1 Sinocyclocheilus rhinocerous | reverse complement strand
AATTTCACATTTTGTGTTTTCTACAATCAGTTTTATTCTTTCAGGATACAGAAGACTGAATACATTATAAAATAAATCTGGTTTATCACAATCTAAAATAGAATCCACATCCTCCAGCTTTATATCATTCCATTTATGTGCATTCTGTATTGGTATACTGATTCAGAGCATTTTCTTACCTCATCAGCTGAGCCATCCCTGTATCTCAACATCTTTGCATCTTTGCATCCCTGGACCAGAGCTGAGCTAACCCGTTTTTTCTGGCGTGCATCTGGACAAAACGCTATATATCTCACCGATGGAAGCACGCAGAAACGTGAAAATGGTCTTGTTTGAAAGAAGAGATCCTAATCTAAAAGATAATATAGAGTATATAGATATTTGTGGCTGTTTGCGGCTGACTGAAGCAGTGCTACAAGTAGGAATGTAACCCATACGAAAATGTGCTTAGAGTTGAGAAATTTCACATCGCGATTCTATTGAAGATCCTTCGATCTGTGATTGTCACACAATGAAATAATCTACATCGTCAAATTCCTGAGAATGAGAGCTTTCTTGTGATATATGACTTGACTGTTTTGTGAAAAATATATAAAATACACATTCTTCGGAAAAACTTATTCGCAGTCGTTAGGCGGAAATTCGTGCGTGGGACGAATACATTTCTAAGCTTAATTTTACTGCTTTATGAATATAAAAACCAAAAGGAATGGTATTCTTTGTAAAGAAGACACTCCAAGCTTTCAAATGAACCCATATATGGGCTGATACCATATAAGGAAGGCTATGTAAATGAAGCATAAACATTTTTAACGCGATTTTGGACCCGTATCCGGGTCCGCAGAGTTTAACTGGTAAAGAGTGATGATTGTAGCTTCCTTCCAAAACTCTGCAGCTGCTTCCAGCCCAATTCATGAAACATGCAAATAAGACATAAACACACCAGCCCGACTGATAATCATGTTACAGCTTTCAACAGTTCCTCTTCCTCTGTGGCTGATTATAAGATGTGGATTTAACAGCGCCAGAGGTTTAACTGCTTCTGTTCTCATTGGCATATGAATGGCTCCTGAGACGGGCTGATGGAGGTGGAGGCGTTTAAACAGCTGTTTAAACAGCTGATTCGCCGTCTGCTGTGTCACTGATACACTGACTTGAGTATAGGAGCTATTTTAAATATGTTTGGAGGGAAATATGATTATGGAGCTGCGTGTCTTGTTGCTTTGCTGTGTCTGGTTTTGGGTTTAAAATTCAATGATCTTTGATTATAGCAATTAGATGATACATGCATTTGATCAAAGGCTAATCCACATCAGATGATATCTGGGATTTGAGCTTTTGTTCTATGGTGTA
>NW_015670386.1:570146-578793 GCF_001515625.1 Sinocyclocheilus rhinocerous | reverse complement strand
ACTGTATATTTACTGAAATGCATCATGTACAGTCCTTTTCTGTCAATAAACAGTTTTATCAGATTGTTAGCTGTGCTATCACGTTTCAAAATAAAGATTCAAAGATCACAAACGGAGAAAACACGCTGATAAAGCCTCACCAGACGCGCGTCCATTCCTCTCCACGGCGCCGCTGAACGTTCTTCACCATATATAACTTGTAATATGATTATCATAGATTGATATTCTCCGAGCCGCATTTGCTTTTCCGCGTGGCCGTTCTGCTTTCAAACCAGTCCGAAACTACAAAACAACAAGCACAACAAGCTGCGAGGAGCGCTGTCCCGGATCCGGATACGTGTCAGCCCCCTCGACCACCTGTTGACGCAGTTGACGCAGAGGTGTCAAATTTCACAGCTCTGACTGGCCCGGCGTGAGTGTGTGTCATAAAACCTGACCAATTGCAATCGACAGACTCATCAGAGTTGTAAAAGATCAGACTTGCCTGGCATTAGAGCTTATGATTTGAAGAGCGCGTCTGTGGCAGAAAGTGCGCATGTTTTCTCTGGTGCGCATCTGGACAAAACGCTATATATCTCACCGATGGAAGAACGCAGAAACGTGAAATGGTCTTGTTTGAAAGAAAAGATCCTAATCTAAAAGCTAATATAGAGTATATAGATATTTGTGGCTGTTTGCGGCTGACTGAAGCAGTGCTACAAGTAGGAATGTAACCCATACGAAAATGTGCTTAGAGTTGAGAAATTTCACATCGCGATTCTATTGAAGATCCTTCGATCTGTGATTGTCACACAATGAAATAATCTACATAGTCAAATTCCTGAGAATGAGAGCTTTCTTGTGATATATGACTTGACTGTTTTGTGAAAAATATATAAAATACACATTCTTCGGAAAAACTTATTCGCAGTCGTTAGGCGGAAATTCGTGCGTGGGACGAATACATTTCTAAGCTTTATTAGGTAAAAACACATTATTTAATAAATTTTCATTGCGCCCCTAAAATTCTTTAATGTGCCCCTAAATTTTTCAACTTAGGAGCACATGTGCTCCTTCTGAAAAAAAGTAAGTGTCAAGCCCTGGTATTGATAATACTAAGAATTGGTCCTTCAACACCAAATCAGCATGTTAGAATGATTTCTGAAGGATCATGTGACACTGAAGACTGGAGAAATGGCTTTTAACCACAGCTGTCGTCGGTTTTTTGTCTGGAGGTGGCAGCAGGTATGCTTTAAAATTTAAAATTGGAGCTTCTATTACATCGATTCTGGGACCCAACATCACAATAAGACAATATTTTAAGCGCCTTATGTAACTGAATCTGCGCTGGTTTGAACTGACCGCCTCCAGTTTCCCCTTTGTTTTGCCTCCAGCTAGCACGGTGACGTAAATGTGACGTCGGCCCTAAAAGGGTCTATTGGAGTTATATTAAAAATTATCCTGGCTCCTCCAAGCCTTGCAATGGGGGTAAGCGGGTGCTTTTTGTCAACAGTCCAGAAGACGTGAAATAAAGTGCGCGTATCCGTAATAAAACGTGCCTCACTATTGGGTGGTGAATAAAGGCCTCCTGTAGCGAATCCATGCGTTTTTGAAAGAAAAATATCCATATTTCAAACATAATAAACACTTTTTTCTCACTTCCGCTGACTGTCATACTTGCAAGCCGTTCTGGCGGATGACGTAGGACATATCGTGCGCGCGCCTCTGAGATATGCTAGTCTCGCGAGTTTGTTTACAGGACCAAAGGAAGAAAAGTTTCCTTAATTTAAAAAAGGAAAACCAGTCTCCTCTTGGCTTATATCGAAATCTTCCAACATTTTTCTTTACAAATCCTTGTTTTGTGCTTCTTATTCGTGACCGGCATTTTGTTTTGTTCTCTCTCCGCGTTCGTCACAAATCACGCAACGCTGACGTCCTACTTCATCCGCCGGAACGGCTTCCGCGTACGACAATCAGCAGAAGTGAGGAAAAAGTGTTTATTACGTTTGAAATATGGATATTTATCGTACAAAAATGCATGGATTCGCTACAGGAGGCCTTTATTCACCCCCCAGAGCCGTGTGAGGCACGTTTATTACAGATGCACGCGCTTTATTTCACGTCTTCTGGACTGGCTTGGAGGGGCCAGGACAATTTTTAATATAACTCCGATTGGATTCGTCTGAAAGAAGAAAGTCATATACATCTAGGATGCTTTGAGGGCGAGTAAAACACAGGCTAATTTTCATTTCTGGGTGAACTAACCCTTTATAATAAGACAGTTATTATAAAAAAAATACAAACACACATTGTATATGTAAGAAGTTAATTTGGAGCGCCATATGAACATCAAAGGAAAACCAGTCTCCTCTTGGCTTATATCGAAATCTTCCAACATTTTTCTTTACAAATCCTCGTTTTGTGCTTCTTATTCGTGACCGGCATTTTGTTTTGTTCTCTCTCCGCGTTCGTCACAAATCACGCAACGCTGACGTCCTACTTCATCCGCCGGAACGGCTTCCGCGTACGACAATCAGCAGAAGTGAGGAAAAAGTGTTTATTACGTTTGAAATATGGATATTTATCGTACAAAAATGCATGGATTCGCTACAGGAGGCCTTTATTCACCCCCCAGAGCCGTGTGAGGCACGTTTATTACAGATGCACGCGCTTTATTTCACGTCTTCTGGACTGGCTTGGAGGGGCCAGGACAATTTTTAATATAACTCCGATTGGATTCGTCTGAAAGAAGAAAGTCATATACATCTAGGATGCTTTGAGGGCGAGTAAAACACAGGCTAATTTTCATTTCTGGGTGAACTAACCCTTTATAATAAGACAGTTATTATAAAAAAAATACAAACACACATTGTATATGTAAGAAGTTAATTTGGAGCGCCATATGAACATAATATTATGTGATTGGACCTGCTTTCTTTACTCTTTGTAATTGAGCTGATATATATGCCCATTTCGGCCACTTTAAAAAAAAAAAGTAATTGCAACTTTTTTATCTCACAGTTCTGGCTTTTTCCCACAATTGCGAGTTTACATCTTGCAGTTCTGACTTTTTTCTCAGGATTGTGAGATATAACGTCAAAATTGCAAGATATAAACTCGCAGTTCTGAGAAATAAACTTAGAATTGTGATATAAACTCTCAGTTCTGAAGTTTTTTCTCAGAATTGCGTGATATGAACATGCAATTGCAATAAAAACTCAGAATTGCAAGATTAAAACTTGCAGTTCTAGGAAATAAAGTTGCAATTCTGAGACATAAAATCAAAATTGCGAGATATAAACTTTTTTTCTCAGAATTGCGAGTTTGTATCTCACAATTGTGACTTTTTTTCTCTTAATTGCAATTGCGAGTTCAGTCAGAATTGTGAGATATAAACTCCTCTTGGCTTATATCAAAATCCTCCGACATTCTTCTTTACAAATCCTCATTTTGTGCTGCTAATTCGTGACTGACGTTTTGTTTTGCTCTCTCTCCGCGTTCGTCACTAATCACGCGACGCCGACTTCCGCTTTTGACAGTTAGATGAAGTGAGAGAAAAGAGTTTATTACATTTGAAATATGGATATTTTTCTTACAAAAACGCATGAATTCGCTACAGGAGGCCTTTATTCACCCCCCAGAGCCGTGTGAGGCACGTTTATTACAGATGCACGCGCTTTATTTCACGTCTTCTGGACTGGCTTGGAGGGGCCAGGACAATTTTTAATATAACTCCGATTGGATTCGTCTGAAAGAAGAAAGTCATATACATCTAGGATGCTTTGAGGGCGAGTAAAACACAGGCTAATTTTCATTTCTGGGTGAACTAACCCTTTATAATAAGACAGTTATTATAAAAAAAATACAAACACACATTGTATATGTAAGAAGTTAATTTGGAGCGCCATATGAACATAATATTATGTGATTGGACCTGCTTTCTTTACTCTTTGTAATTGAGCTGATATATATGCCCATTTCGGCCACTTTTTAAAAAAAAAGTAATTGCAACTTTTTTATCTCACAGTTCTGGCTTTTTCCCACAATTGCGAGTTTACATCTTGCAGTTCTGACTTTTTTCTCAGGATTGTGAGATATAACGTCAAAATTGCAAGATATAAACTCGCAGTTCTGAGAAATAAACTTAGAATTGTGATATAAACAGATATAAGTTCAGATATAAGTTCTGAAGTTTTTTCTCAGAATTGCGTGATATGAACATGCAATTGCAATAAAAACTCAGAATTGCAAGATTAAAACTTGCAGTTCTAGGAAATAAAGTTGCAATTCTGAGACATAAAATCAAAATTGCGAGATATAAACTTTTTTTCTCAGAATTGCGAGTTTGTATCTCACAATTGTGACTTTTTTTCTCTTAATTGCAATTGCGAGTTCAGTCAGAATTGTGAGATATAAACTCGCAATTCTGAGAACATCAGTCTTTTTCCTCCTCAGAACTGGACTTTATAACTCGCAATTGTGAGGAAAAAAAGTCAGAATTTTGAGTTTCTATCTCGCAATTCTGACTTTATTTCTCGCAGTTGCGAGTTTATATCCCACTATTCTGTATATAACTAGCAATTGCGAATTTGTCATGCAATTCTGAGAAAATTTCATATCGCAATTCTGAGGAAAAAAGTCAGAATATCGAGATGTAAACTCACAATTGCTACAAAAAATTCAAGTCGCAATGGACCGGGTTTCTCAGCAGCGGAAGCCATCATAGTTGGGTTAACTTGAAGAGCAGTGAATGAGAGAGTACCACAAATATATTTTTTGCACCCCCATTTGCTCAAATAGCAAAAGAAAAACTCTATGATAGTGTTTTTATGACTTTCAATAAAAGGAAAAAAATTGAGAGAGACAGATAATGGCAGTCAGAAGAGAGAACCATGTCAAATTTGCCATCCCTCCCATAGACGCTGCATTAGAAACACCCTCGCATTAGCGTAAACTAGTTTTTTTTTTGTAATTTGATGCAAAGGTATTATAATACAAAGAATAGTGTTATAAATGTACATACATTTTTTTTTAAATACAAATAACGTGTCATCACATTCTTGTGAAAAGGGTGCATTTCCTTTTTTTTTTTTTTATTCAGTGGCGGAAACGGTCTTCTATAGATATATGTTCAAAATGAGTATGTTCAGCATGAAATATATCTGAAATGTAGATAAATCAAACAATTTTGTCTAACTGATTACTATAAAAAATTTTGCAGACAAAGTTGTCATTGATGTTGTTCTCAAGATAACCAAACGTCAGACAGGCATATCACTTTTATCCACACTACAGAGTTTTGTTTTTTTTACAGAGTATTGAATGACTGTGGAATCTGAGTAAGAACAGGATCAGTGCCAGCAGGAGCAGTCAGAACAAGTGAACATAATCTGGGAGCTCTGGGAGCATCTAGTTTTGTCTGTCCAGCAGAGACATTCATCAATGAGATGGATGGTAGCTGCTGGTCTCATTTCTTTCTAGGCTTTCACTCTACTGTAATTGGCCTGTCCTGGCAGCAGGGCACCATGCTAAGGTTTCCCAGCTAGATGGCCATTACTTTGGCATAGTGAACGAGCCTGGCCTGAGTCCTGGATGACTTGTGTAACTAGAGCTCATTGGTTGTGATGAGCTGATAACATTTTCATTGACGGCCGTGCCTGGTGGACACTTGCCAGCGTGACCTGAAAAGACTTGTTCTCATACCAAGCAGAAAGATCATAATACAAACACAAATGCTCTCTATGATGCTAGTGGGTGTTTCTGGATGGTCATGGCCTATTGGTTTACTCTTCACACAGGCCCTGCCTTTGGGCACCACCAAGAGGTCAGGTTTCCAGCACGGTACCAATGAGAACCCAGCAGGCCTGGAGATACCTCAGTGCTTCCTCAGCAGCTCCCCAGATAACAGGATCTCACGTCAGACTTCCCCCGTCCCAACAACCCTTATCAATGGGCCACTAAACAAAGTATAACATCCTACATTTATTGAGAGGTTTTTAGTGTTGAGTTCTGTTTTTGAGTTGAGTGCTCACTGAGTTTTTTATCCCCAGACATCCTTCATCCAGCAGTCCCCAGTTTTCAACCAGACGCCCAAGAACAGAGAACCGCCCCGCTATGAGGAGGCCGTCAAACTGACCCGCAGCCTACAGAATGCCGCCATCTCAGAGGTGATGACTTTTTGTTTCCTATATATCTATGCATGCTCGTACAAATTCTGGGTTGAATAGTGGGTTCTTTCAGCAGTTGTCAATTTTTACCTCACCCAAAAATTAACTTCCAATGTTTTTCCAATCCCTTTCTTTCTTCTGTGAAACACAACATGAGATCTTAAGCAATGAGCCTCTGTTTTTCATACATGGAATGGGGATGGTGATCTATACTACCAATCTCCAAAACAGAAAAAAATGCACCAATTATGTGCAGTATTCCATGTGACTCGTGCACAATAGGTCAGTCCATCTCAAGTGGTTGCTTGACCATTTTTAACCCTTTCACACAATATGCTTAAAATATTCCAACTAAGTCATTCATTTAGATTGCAACACGTAGAATCAGAGTCTTGACAGATTTACAAAAGGTAAATTCATCCAGTTCTCTTGAAAGACATGAAAGTAAGTGGCCGGTGAACTGGGAGAAGAATAAACTTTAGTTACCTACACAATGACATAATTAAAATGTGTCAAATTACAGCAAATGACAATTAATTATGTTTAAGGTTTTTTTTAGTACTTATGTGTATTTTAATGTCTGAAACCTAAAATAAACATGGTTGAAAACACTGAACAGTTGTGATAATATGACAAGCGTTAAGCAAGTTTCTGATAGTCAAAGCGCCAAAGCATATTTGAATTTAGCAGTTTATCACAATGTGCTGGATGGACTAATCAAAATGGTGTGATCCTACATGTCAAAGGGTTACATTTTTGTTTTTAGTGATTACCTCTATATTGTTTCAAAACATTTAGCATATTGTTCCTTAGACTTCGAATTTTGCTCGAAGTTCCACTTTTAAGGTCAGTTTACAATATAAAAGGGTTTGATTCTCAGTCCTAAACCTTCTTCAGGGGGTACCGATGTACAGTGCTGCTTGAATGTTTGTGAACCCTTTAGAATTTTCTATATTTCTGCATAAATATGACCCAAAACATAATTAGATTTTAACACAAATCCTGAAAGTAGACAAAGAGAATCCAATCAAACAAAGGAGTCAAAAATATATACTATTTCATTTATTTATTGAGAAAAATGATCTGGTGTTAAATATTTGTGAGTGGCAAAAGTATGTGAATCTTTGCTTTCAGTATCTGGTGTGACCCCCTTTTGCAGCAATAACTGCAAGTAACGTTTCTTGTAACTAGTGTTGTTTTTGGTGGCCTGTTTTAATTTTAGTTTTAGTCTAGTCTTTGTGTGAAACTGTCATTTTAGTTTTTATTAGTTTTAGTCACGTTCATACTCTTTTTAGTCTAGTCAAGTTTTAGTCAACTAAAAGTCTGAGCATTTTAGTCTAGTTTTAGTCGACGAAAACTGATGACATTTAGTCTAGTTTTAGTCAATGAAAATTGTATTTTAGTCTCTTTTTAGAAATGCAATTCTATTTAACCCAGTCAATATAGTATAAGTACCTAGTAGTATAGACGAAACCAAAATTTTCTTTTAGCCAAACCCATTTCAAACAAGGTTATCTTATTATATTATTGTAACCTTATAGACTCAAGAATACATCCATTCCAGACACAGAAGACGCTCTGATTTGAATTTACAACATTAATTTTACCAAACAAACATGTTAGAAGTACACACACATAAATTTAAATAAAGACGAACCCCCGCTGGCCGGCCATCGGTCCCTTTCTCTGTCAGACTTAACTTTGTTTGGGGTTTTCATCTTCTAAATCAGTGTTTCCCAACCATTCTTTAGTCGCGGCACCCTTTGGAAATTTTAACAAATTTGTGGCACCCTACAAAATTAATTTTGTCACAATATTTGAATTTCTAACTTCGATATGATAATTTGAAAAGTATAGATATTCGGTACAACAGGGAAGAACTGCAGAATATAATGTCATACAGATATTTTTAATATTATAAAAAGAAATGTGTCTATCAATGGTGGCAATCAGTAGGCTAATTTCTAATGAAGAGACCAATTTATATGACAGATTTTAATGTAGGCTTTTATTCATATGTAAACATTGTGAGATAGCTAGTTATAATGGTAATTAAACAAAGTTTTGATTTTACAGCTGGGTAATTTTGTTGCAGTAGCACGAGATAGCTTGATTTAAAACTTTGAATTGAATAAAAAAAAATGACAAGGAGGCTAAGCAGTTAATAATAAAATAAGAACAAATAAAGAAATTACTAATGATAGCACAAATAAAAAAAAATCACGATAGGCCTACAAATGAAATAAATTGCTTTTTAGTTTTTCAGGTAGGTCTAACACACAGTAGGGCTATTAAGAGAATTTTTTTTTTACCAATTATCCAAATAATGTTTAATCCTAGAAAGCTATTATCATCAGAGGACACATGAGCATAACGGTTAGCAGATCAATGAATGAGAGGGCAGCGTTACCAGAGTTGCCCTTATTTTGTATATTTTGTAAACCACATTTAGTCTCGTTTTTATTCGTCAACGATATTGCATTATACATTTCATCGTCACA
>NW_015670386.1:536018-569941 GCF_001515625.1 Sinocyclocheilus rhinocerous | reverse complement strand
GACTCAGTCATTCCAAAACATTAACTTTGTTCTTCTTTAACCATTCTTTGGTAGAACATGTGCTTGGGGTCGTTGTCTTGCTGCATGACCCACTTTCTCTTGAGATTCAGTTTAGAGGTCTGCGCGGGACTGTTTTTTTAGTTCCGCTCCCGCAAGCAAAAATTGTATTTCTTATTTTTATTCATCTTGTCAGGATACAATTCGTTTAACATGGACAACACAATAGGGAAAAAGTGCTGCAGAGAGGCGCTCCCGTTCAAATTACACCAGAGTTACCGACCGCTATCGCGTTTTATTCAGTAATTTAATCCCCCGGCGCAAAAAATCCGGTCGGGTCCCGCGGTTCCCGGGTCAGTCCACTTAAGATGGACTGACCCTATATTCCAAATCCTCTGATGCCATATGATGACTGAAATTTAATAATAATAATAATTTATATTTATATAGCGCCTTTCCAACACCCAAGGTCACTTTACAAGTCCGGTTTAAGGAACAGAAACAAATAAGCATCAATACCAGAAGACAGAACACATACCAAGAGCTGAGAGTACAGATACCACTTACAAAGTTAGATTAGAGATACAGAGAGAATGTAGATAAACATCCATAACAGAGTACAAATTACAGACTGAAAACTGAAGAGTAATACTCAGAGAAAAAAATTGTTTTTAAGAGGTTTTTGAAGGAGAGAAGGGAGAATGCTTGACGGATGTTTTGAGGAAGAGCATTCCACAATCTGGGAGACACCACCCTTAAAGCCCTAGCTCCCATAGTCACCAGACGAAGCTTAGGGGTGACGAACAATCCCTCACTAGAAGATTGTAAGGAGCGGGCAGGAGTAAGTCAGATAAATATGTAGGACCAAGGTTATGGAGAGCTTTATAAGTGAGAAGTAGTATCTTGTAGTTTATGCGCAAGGAAACCGGAAGCCAATGAAGGTGATAGAGGATGGGGGTAATGTGATCACTCTTTCTTGTGTGAGTAATCTTGTGTAGAGTTTTGAACATATTGTAGTCGTTTGATATTATTAGCTGACAGGCCATGAAGAAGTGAATTACAGTAATCTAGTTGAGATGTGACAAAGGCATGTGTAACAGTTTCAGCATCCTGATGACTGAGAGAGGATCGAATACAAGAGATATTACGTAGGTGGAAAAAAGCTGTCTTTACTACTTTACCAATGTGATCATTGAATGAAAGAGTGGAATCAATGAGAACACCAAGATTGCGAACTTAAGTGGAGGGCATAATCAGATCACCATCCAGATCCATCAGTTGACCAGAAAGCTTAGATACAACAGCTTTAGAACCAATCAGAGTTAAATTTAAGGTAATTTGCCTCCAGCCAAAGCTTGAGTTCCTTGATGCAATTTGTTAATGCAGGTGGAGGAAACACTGAGGTGGAAGGTGCGCTAAAATAAATTTGAATATCATCTGCGTAACAGTGGAAGTTAAACCCATAGCGTTTGATTATTTGTCCAATTGGTAGCATATACTGTAAATGGTAAAGAGGAGAGGGCCCAAAACAGAACCTTGAGGTACACCAGAACTGATGGATTTGGTAGATGATTTGTGTTTCTGGTATATAACAAATTGTTGCCTCCCGGTCAAATAGGAGGAAAACCATTCAAGGGCTGTGCCAGTAATTCCAATTGCTGAAAGCCGTGAGAGGAGTATCTCATGACAAACAGGGTCAAAAGCAGAGCTGAGGTCTAACAGAAGGAGAGTGCTGAGAGCACCAGAATCAGAAGCTAAGAGAAGATCGTTAAGAACCTTAACCAGGGCTGTTTCAGTACTGTGTAATGGACGAAAGCCAGACTGGAAGGGCTCATAGAGGGTGTGTGCTGTTAAGAAGGCCTGTAACTGGGAGGCTAATATCTAATATCTAAGAAAGGATCAACCAACTTCCATGCACGATAATCAATCAAGGATTTAACAACAGGTTTTGTAATGTAAAAATTACAAGAAAATTCAATCAGTTTATGATCAGAGATACCGGTGTCAGAGCCTTTTAAGGCAGTAATGTCGATACCAGTAGAGCAAACCAAATCCAGTGTATGGCCATGTACATGAGTTGGAAAATCAATATGTTGCTGCAGATTAAAACAATCAAGGACAGACATGAACTCAAGAGCATGAACAGTATCAGTAGTATCAACATTCAAGAAGACTAGTAGAGGAATTAGACAGCCTGATTATCTCATCAACCACTGTGGGGACAATAGAGTCAAAACTAGAGAAGCTATGAGCATGGCATAATGAGAGAAGTTCAGTAGTGGGAACTGAGGTAGGGTGTAGACATATCAACATGAATATTGAAATCCCCTAGCAATAGCATAGCTGTAGATTGGGCAGAAGCAATTGTCAACAATTCACACAAGTCTGACAGAAATCGCATGTTTGTTTTAGGACGACGATACACCAGTATTATGAGCAGTGAAGTGTGACTAGTGATTTTAAATGCCAAATATTCAAATGATGTCACCTCAAGGAAAGGAGACAGCTCAATGTGAAGACTCTGACGATAGACCACCGCCAGGCCCCCACCCCTGCCTCCAATTCGGGGCTTAGTCAGAGTACTGAAACCAGGAGGAGAAAGCAGATTAAGTTCAACAAAGTCATTAGATGCTTGCCAGGTTTCTGTGAGATTAAGTCCCGAAGAAACGTTCCTTTCCCAGTTAAAGACCGAGTGTTGAGTAGGGCAAAATTACCACATCGCTGCACATTCTTGTTAAGCACCGAGTCATCTCTGGTCTTTTCTAGTGGCCTTAGCGACGATAAACAAACTCCGCGATGTATATACGTAGAGGATGACTTCAATATGCTTAATCTATGAGACCAGATAGAGGGGATAGAAGCAGGCGAAGAGCAGTTAAAGTTCAGGAGTCGTTTTGGTGAGCGATGAATATAGCAGGGCCGACGAGCAATTCCAATAGTTTTACACAGTCCTTATGTGGCGGGTCCAGCCGGGAAAAACAGGTCAAACGACGCAACTGCGCAGATGTGTAAAAAAACTCAATTTGAATGAAAAACAGCAAGGATAGCAAAAAAACACAAGAGGCCATCAGTCTCACGGCCAAACAAGATTTATTTGAGAAAAATTTCAAAGTGATGAGAAAGTGGAGACTCACTCACCGACACTGTCAAGCGGTACAAACACACCATCATTCCGGGTAGAGGGCTCGCTGGAGTGTAAGGCGTGTAGCAAAGTTAACATCCAAAAGAGGACAGTTCAAAACTTTGATTATAAATCCAGTCCGGAGATCGATAAGTGAAGATGGAAATGTTCACAAAAAACAAAAAGTAGACGAACCAAGCGATTTCACGACAAAAACAGACAGAGAAAGCAAAGGCGAAGAGAAGCGGCCGCCAAGTTGCGCACTGCGTACTCTCAACGGAAAAGGCCGTTAAGTTATTACATACTTCCATAGTACATACTTATCAGATAAAAACAGACAAAAATATCTATACTGGTCTCATAGTATTATCTCCAATTCCCCCATGAAAAAGAAAAATGAAATACTTGATAGTTCAATATCAATATTTCAATATACAATAAATGCACTCTGACACCTGTCACAATAAAGTCAGTATACAATATCACTATTTTATTGTATGACATTTTTTGTTTTCTCCAAAGAATTCGGTAAACGATTTTTTTTAAAGGTGCTATTTAAGTACTTTTTATTTCATGAGAACTGTCTCTTTGTTTGCAGTTAACCAGAGGTAGTCCTTGTCCATTGTTAAATGCTGTGATGACTGTAGTTATTTTAGTTAGTTTAGCTGACTGTAATTATTGCTTCTTCTCATTTGCCTTTTCTTCAGTGCTGTCCTTGTACTGAAAAGTAATTTTTATTTTTTGTCGGTTTGCAGATTCCCACAGCAACGAGTCAACAGATGGATGATCTCTTTGACATTTTAATAGAAAGTGGAGGTGAGTTTGTCATTTTGTTGCAGACTACAATAGTTCATTTGTCAACTCAAACTATAAATCAAATACAGATGTTTATTTTCACACTTGATAATCGTGAGTGTCTGTGTGGAGGCTGAGAATGTCAGGCGCATCCTGGCTACATTTCCCAGAATCCCCTTTTCCAGTGCTGCCTGCGGTAACAGCCTGGCATCTGCTAGATTCAGTGGCAAATACACTACCGTTCAAAAGTTTACCGTCAGTAATCTATTTATCTTTTTTTTTAACTAAAATGTTAACTTTTTAATTTCTTGTGTGACCCCGTTATTTTCTGCAGAGATCACTCCCTTTAGTCAACAGGACCCATCTGTGCCTAAGATGATGCCTGTCACGGTCAGCATCACCACCCTGCCTATCAGCACCGCCCTGTCCCGTCCACCCGCCCAGGTGCAGATGGCACCCCCGCCGGCTCTCATGGTGGAGCCCATGCCCAGCCTGGCCTCCCTGATCTCCGACAACCAGTTGGAGGCTCTGCTAGAGGGCACGCTGGTTGGGGACACAGAGCCGGAGCAGAGGACTTTGGGCCTGCTGGAGGAGCTTCAAAGCCAGATACTGGAGCAGACAAACTCCCCAATGGACACTTCAGAGCTCGGTTTCACCGTCCCGCCTGCACCTTCCTCCTCCGCCCTGTCCTTTAGTCTCCAAGACACTGGCCTGGACAACATGGAGTGGCTGGATATCACTATGCCTGGGCCCATCGGCGGACTCAATCCATTGGGCATCACCTCTGAATTCCTGGATGCTCATGATCTGCAGCTGCACTGGGACTGACAGGAATCACTTCAACAAGCCGTCTGTCTGTGGGGGAAGTAGGGATCGTCTGTGTGGTGGCGGTTCACGTCTGGCAGCTTTATGTGACTAGACTTCACTTATGCTGGTTCTAATCACCATCTGTTCTCATTCACCTTTTGATCAGAAAAGACACAAGAGCCTTGTAGGTAATGCTGGCTAGGGCTCTCTTTGCTGTGCCATTCTGAGAGGGAGCTGCAGATTGAATTCTGCTGTATTGCTATTTTGGGTTTTTTATTCATGTGCCATTGACATCAGATTGGTTGCAGTCAGGCTATAAATATCCTCACAGCTAGTTTTAAGGAAGGGTAAGCTGTCGGTTCCAAATGATGTGGCATCACAGTAGAGTTCAACTTGTTTGCTAAATTAAAAATTGAGCCTTGAGCAATGACGCCATTAGCGCTCCTGTCCGTGATCATGAGTGTCTGTGTGGAGGATGAGAATGTCAGACTCAACCTGGCAGTCAAGTCATGTTTCCCAGAATTCCCTTTTTCAGCACTGACTACAGTAACAGCCTGGTGTCTGCAAGATTCAGTGGCAAATACACTACCATTCAAAAGTTTGGGGTCAGTAAGATTTTTTATAACAGAAATTGAGTGTTATTTAGCAAAGATCTAATTATTTGATCAAAAGTGACATATATAATGTTACAAATGATGTTTATATGTTTCTATTCATCCTAAAATAATGCATTCAGAATAAATTGCATTTTAAAATAGAAAACAGTTATTTTATATTGCAGAAATGTTTCACAATTTTACTCTTTTTACTATATATTTTTTTTTATTACATGTACATAATGCCTAGTGAGCATAAAAGACTACTTAAAAAAAAAAAATAACCTTACCGACTCTAAACTTTTAAATGGTAGTATAGTTTGATGGAGAAGATCTAATTAACATATCACTTACTTTTTAGCATTCAAAAGTTTGGGGTCAGTAAGATTTTTTATAACAGAAATTGAGTGTTATTTAGCAAAGATCTAATTATTTGATCAAAAGTGACATATATAATGTTACAAATGATGTTTATATGTTTCTATTCATCCTAAAATAATGCATTCAGAATAAATTGCATTTTAAAATAGAAAACAGTTATTTTATATTGCAGAAATGTTTCACAATTTTACTCTTTTTACTATATATATATTTTTTTATTACATGTACATAATGCCTAGTGAGCATAAAAGACTACTTAAAAAAAAAAAATAACCTTACCGACTCTAAACTTTTAAATGGTAGTATAGTTTGATGGAGAAGATCTAATTAACATATCACTTATCAACTTTTTAGCAAATCTGCCTTTTTATGATATTGTTTGACTCCTTGACCAGAGGAATTGATTGATGTTTTATAAAGTGGCTGCAACTGCAAATTTCCTGTAAACGTAAACGGCTGATCTTAGATGAGGTTGCAAAGAGCATTTGGTTTGATTTGCATCTGAGAATTGCAGACATGTACATTTTTTTAATCCTGGACACATGGAAAATTTGTCTCAGTTCATTTGTCATCAATCAGCTCTCAATTTCAGCCCAAAATATCCCATTTCGATTAACAGGCGATCAGTTCAACTATACCATTGTGAAATGGTCTCAAATGAATCTATGAAAGTTTATGTAAATAATCTATGAGAACAAATATTTGTAAAAAAAAAAAAAAAGAAAAGAAAAAAGCAAAAAGAAAAACTATTTTGTCTGACTCGTTGGATGTCCGACCCCTTGTCTGTGTGTATGTGAATTGTGAATCAGTGTGTCTGTGTGTGATTGTTCGTCACTTCAGTGGAATGTTGTGTGTTTGACTGCATCATACTGTAAGGAAGTTCCAGTTTTTTCCCCACATTTTTCTCAGTTCGGTTCGCACAGTGGTTGCTATATTTTAAGTTCTTATTTGCATATTTTTGATGCCATGGAAAAAAACTGCTTTTAGAAAACGATTATGTAAATGAAGCCACCAGAAGTTACAGCTGACACTAAATACGGTGATCTCAAACAGTACTATATATTACGTATGAACACAGGGCATCTTTGTACCGTTTATTCCTTCAGTAAATTACATTTTGAAAATGCAAAACTCTCTGTGGTTTCAGAAGCAAACTGGACAGTTGAAGTGGTAACTGATGACTTTACTGCATGTTAAATGTCACTGGCAGCTTAATAATTCATTTGTTGAGGGAATCAGAGAACAAATGAATCCAGATTTGTCTGCTTTCGTTGTTCTGAAATTTTTAACAGGCCTGTTTTGTCAGGTTCCTATACTAAATGTTTGCATGTGAGTGCATGTGTTTGTATGGCTGAGTGTCTCTGTCTGTTTTCCTGCTTTTATGTTCGAAATTGCTACAGACCATACAAATGAAATATCTGAGTAAATGAACAACATTATATATATTTGCAAATATCTTGGCAGCATGTGAATAATCAAATTGATGTGATGTCTTTAAGAGAAACATCCTTTTGTTGCTTTTCCTTCTGTTTAGCCCTTTCTGTGCTTTTCTTTCATGATTTAATGTTGTCAACCACCTCGTGAATAATATATATATATATATTCTGCTCTGACGGGACACCTTTCCATTCAGCGAGGCAATAACCACTGACCACTGGCTTTCAGATCTTTCAGATTTTTGTTTGATCCAAAGGGACATACATTATTTGTACAAGATGTACAGCACTTTGCTGCTGCAGTGATGAACTGCTCGTCACAGTTAGATCAACCGCACAGCATCAAAGCACCTTTACAGATGAGCTTTTATTAAAGAGAACCTTTATCAGCTTTTTGTGCGTCAGTGTTACGTGTGTGTCGTCCGCTCACAAGTCCATGATTAACTCTGCTCATCGGCTCTGTTTAAGGCATTGTACTGTTCGCTCTGCATACTGTCCAAATTCTGGCCTCTCCAGGAGGAAAGAAAAAATGCCAATTACTAGTTTTAACTAGTAGAATCTTTCACTGCTATGTGTAGCTTTGGGGACGAATTTAGTCCAGTAAGGAATAATGCATGTGTCTGACTGTTCAGAGCAGTTTTTGGCATTACTGACTGCTGTTATAATGCAGCCTGTGTTGTTACCAATGTTACCATTAGTAACAACACTTTTTGGAAATGAAAGTACAAATGTGTAGCAGGACTAACAGCACTTTTTGGTAAAGAAAGTGTTACACTTTATATTAAGTGAACAATTCCTGTGGATTTACCATGTAATTACTCTGATGTTACACCACACATCTAGTTACTATGCAAGTACACAGGTATTAGGACCACTTAATATAAAGTGGGACCACTGTGGTAGTGTATGTTTGCTTGAATAAATGCAGCCTTGGTGAGAATAATAGATTTTCAAAAAAATAAATAAATACCCCACATTTTTGAATGGTATTGTAGGTGGTTGAGAATTTTTCCGTTGGAGAAAAATGTTAATCTGCATTGAATTTGCATTGAGTTGATATGTAAGTCCCATTCTCTGTTGGAGAGTAAAGCAATAACTTGCATTTTATATACAGTGCTGTATTGTATACAGTATATGCAGGAGATCAGATATCAGAGCATCACTTCAGTTTTACATCATCTATTTGCATGGGCACCTATTCTGGCTGAGCTCTAGAAACCCGTGGCTTGCGTTTTTGACATTTAGGACGTCAAAGCTCAGCTCTAGTTAAGCTTCGTGTAGAGATTTAGGATTCCTAGCTCCTTGTTTTCAACATCGTCTGCTGGACTCATCTAGATGTCATGGTCTTTATCCAATATTGATGTATATTATGTATCAGTGGTGATGACACTGGGCGATACTTAGCCTTTGAACATGCTCCAAAGCGGGAGATCAATCATCATTTGTATGCCATATGTTTTGCACATTCAATCATCATTTGTATGCCATATGTTTTGCACATTGTGTATATATTTTAATGGATGTAATACATATTTTTACACGTTTGGAGCATCCATGAGCTCTATTTTGTGAATAGTTTTGAAGATATGATTATATATATATATATATGTATATATACGCCATCACATATCAGTGAAAATTAATGTATTGTGAAAATACTGTTGTAGAGGATGTTTTAGAGTCTCTTAAATATACCAGAGGAATGACATGCAAAACTTGTCTGTTTGTTTATTTTTGTCATAAGAGAGCTGAAACTGTTGTTTTTATACTCTGAATATTTAATATTCTACATATTTTCAAATGGTAACATTCCATATATAATAGAAAGATTCATATACAAAAACAATCCATTGTTTTCATGGTGACATCTGATACAGTATTCTTCCTATAAACAGTTCTCCAGGCTCATTTACATGACTACTACATGAATGCAAACTAGTATTCATAGAATCACAAATGTCACTCAAACTTGGTAATATCAATTTGGATATTGGTTGATTATACTGTTAAATAAGATGTTGCCTTGATAAACATCTTTTGTTTCAACGGCTTGGATTGTTATCCAAATCATTGTTACTGTCCACATTGGTCATGACTGCAGCAAATTTTTTTTTTTTTTTACTACATATAATATATATGAAAAATAGTACTCATAGTTGTATATATGTAATAGAGTAAGCCTACTATAAGTACTATTCCTCCATTTTGGAGAAACGTACATGTACTGCACTACATTTTAGAAATAGTGAAACGAAGAAATAGAGACCCACTTCAAGATGTGATAGTGATGTTCAGTTGATGAACGGATTCTTTTCAATGAACCGTTTAAATCGGTTCACACTGAATGAGTCATTTGTGAATTTAACTGATCCAAATGCAGGAGTTTACAGCTCTGATGTAGACTGGTCAGAGCGAGTCTAAACCACTGATTTGGTCATGTCTGACTCAAAATGAGCCAGTGGTACATGTTTTGTTTACTTCTACAACCACTAGTCATGACTATGTTTCTATCACCCTAAAGGCCTATTGGAAATGGTTGATACACTGCTGGACTAGTGGCCACTTGCACAATATTAATGTAGCACATTAGATCCTCTTACTCTTAGTCAATTATTATTTGCTTAACTTGACTATAGTTGAATTCCTTTGTACATGTAGTTTCGCCACATCTCAAAGCCTACATATGGACTTCCCCAGCACAGAGACAAAAATCCAGGCCTGACCCCTGTGCTCAGCTTTAAGCTCTTCTGGAGGTTTTCACAGTCATGTTATTGCAGATCAATAACTGTATTACTCTTTGCTTCAAATTCTATTTACTGAACATATATCTTTGTGGCAGGATGGACACCTGTGGGTGACATCTTTGAAGCGATTCATACAAAAGGGGACCAGGCAACATCCGGCCAGGCACCTGCCCCAGAAACAACAGAATGGCAATGTAAATGTAAACTCAATGCAACATGTACATACAACAGTTCTGGTTCTTGAATCTGATTAGCCGAGTGTATTAATGGAGCGTTTTGTTCAAAGCACTGATGCATTCAGCAACAAATAAAAGGTATAGTTAGCCCCAAATGTTTTCATTTATTCACTCTCGTGTCTTTCTAAGCTTGTGTGACTTTCTTTAGTGTGAAATGTGTCAGTTTTTTGTTGTTGTTGTTCATTTAAGCCAACTGTCCCCAAAACTGTTTGGATACCCACATTCTTCAAAATATTTTTATTTGTGTTCCACACAAGAAACTCATACAGATTTGGAATGACATGAGGGTGTGTAAATGATTACAAAATGTTTGTTTTTGAGAAAACCATCCCTAACTTTACGAGCGAGTCATTGAATTATTCACTCGATTTGTATTATAACATTCAGTTATTCTGGAATGTGTTGCTGATAGATGCACAATGAGTAATTAGGTTTCGTCAAACTGTATGTTTTCAGCAATACTCTGGTTAAAAAGTAAATTGTTAACTTCTTGTTTACTTTGTTAACTTATTGTTACAACTTCTTTGTATTAAAGCAATATTACACTTGCAATTGTGCTGTTGGTCTGAATATCAGCACGGCTGTGATTACTTGCAATATTTGGAACAACAGCACTTTTGCTTGTGTGCTTATAGATTATTCACTATAGAGTACTTACCCAACCACAGATAAGAGACAGCAAAAGAGAAAGGCATTGCTGCCCAGTTTATAGTAGATCTCAGTGTTGACAATCTTCTGGCAAGTAGGGCATTTTACTTTTGCAGGGAACATGGTGACATCGTCCAGGCTTACTACTGTCTCTGGGAAGGCGAAACACGTTCATTTTGTTTATTCATTCATCATATATCAGTTCTATGGCAATCTAACCTGGACATTTGTCCATGGTTTTTGCCCAACTCGTCAAGTTGTAAAGATGTGCCATGTATGTAACAAACTGTTATTTTACCTGAGTTGTCCTCTTGCCGAGCAATGGTAGGAGAAATTGTCTCTGTAAAAGAAATATGAAGAAATCTTTGGATTGGAGCTTTTCCATTTGATATGAAGAGTATATTATACAAGATAATTAATGTTACGTTTGCAGCCTATCTATATTATTTCACCTGTGTTTTCCTCTTGCAGAGCAGTGATAGGAGAAATAGTTTCTGCAGAAACGGGGAGAATGTAGAGCCCTTGGATTGGAGCTTGAATTGGATCTGTCACAGAAAGTATATCATACAGGATAATTAATGTTTCATTTGCACACTTATGACTGAGAATGTTCCAGAAAAACCACAGTATCACAAAAAATATGATTTTGTGTAGGATTGAGCGGTGCACAACCTTACACTTTTTGACTTTCTCAGTTTGTGTAAATCCACATGGGGTTCAGAGTATAATATTATAGTATAATATAATTAACGTATAATTTTTCCACATTAATTTCACACTTAAGTACAAATATGTGGTTTTGTTTCATAATTACAGTGTATGTTTTTTTATTTATTTACCCCAAAAGAATGGAAGTGAAATGTAACAACATGCCACATAGGTGGGGCGCATTGTAACAGACAGCTTAAAATTTTAATGAAAAAACATAAAAGACCAACTATAATATTTTGTCAATCAAATAAAATTGACTTTTTTCAAATAAAATAATGGTATTTTTTTTTTTATGAAAAAGAATGTAATTTTGGAGTTTGACAGTGAACACATTGTAACCAGGGCCCCATGCTTGGGACGGCCCTGATCGCAATGCACAGCTATACAGCATAGTTCAAAACAATGTGAGCAAATAGATTAAGAAAGACTTTCAGACATTTAGAAAATCACAACCCTCCCATCCCTCCACACACAGCTCTCACAGAACACGAGAAATAATAAACGAGCCAAAATGCTTTACATTTCTTAAAGGGGTCATATGATGTTGCTAAAAAGAACATTATGTTGTGTATTTGGTGTAATGCAATGTGTTTATGCGGTTTAAGGTTAAAAAAACACATTATTTTTACATAATGTACATTGACATGGCGGCAGCAGCAACAATACTACAGCGAGAATAAAAGTTACGCCTTCTTTCTATGCGTGAACATTTGGGCGGTGTTATGCAAATCTTCCCACACAGTGACGTAGACATGTGGGGGCGTGTTTACACGAGGCGTTTTAGGAGGGCGTGGACAAGTCTTAACTTTAATAAAGAATATCTCTTTGGGTTTGAGACTTTAGTCTTTGCAACTTTAGGGATGTTATCTATGCACGAACATAGATAACATCGTGCTATGGTGGTGCAGGCCCCACCATAGCACAGAAACTGCACTTGTTAAAATTACAAATGACTTGCTTCTTGCGTCAGACCAAGGCTATATCTCATTGCTAGTTTTACTTGATCTTAGTGCTGCGTTCGACACTATAGATCATGACATACTCATAGATGATAAGCTACCACTAAATATTGTAGAAACTTAATTTGCTGTAAAGTTGCTTTGCAATGATTTGTATCGTGAAAAGCGCTGTACAAATAAACTTGACTTGACTTGACTTGACGAACAGCTTGTAACACTCCAAAGAGAAAGGAAAATTTGAAATTGCATCAATTTACCCTTTAAACCCTTTAAAATAATTTCTGAACATTAAACATCGACTCCCAGTCTTTATTCACCTGTTTCTTGTGGTTTCTCATAAAAATTCATGAAAGTAAATAGTGTAAATTACATTACTAATGTCATAGAATAGAATAGTTCTAATAATAGCAGGGCACATTGTAACACAGTGTTAATACGTTCCCCATCTGTGCAACTGGAAATTAAAACTGGTTAGTGTCTTCTGCTAGTTAGCATTAAAGGGGTCATGACATGAGAAATCAAATTTGCCTTGATCTTTTAGCATAAAAGAGACCTTTGTACCATTAAAACATCCTGCAAGTTTCATAGCTTAAAACGTCCTCCTCATTATGAACAAAGCCTTTATTTAATCAAGCTCCAAAAACGGCTAATTTTGGATCTGAAGGGCAAGGTGACGTCACCTGGGCGCAGTCATAAACACTGCCTCCAGAGCAAGACATCGATGAATAGACATCTTCTCACCATAGGCCCCGCCCACTAGCATTCAGTCGCTTAACGGCTTGACACTTGATTACACTGAATGCGAGTCTTGTGTGTCAAAAGCAAATAGAAATTACAATCACTGCCGCTATCTTGTCTTCACTGGATACAGTATAGAGATGTGCATTCGCTTTCTGACACCGCCAACGCGCTTGAGTCTGTCAATAGGACGAATAGAGTGAAAGAGCGTTCGCTTTGACACGTTTGGTTTAAACAGCTCGTTCATGTCTCTGTACAGATATCAGAAGGATCCCAGCGTAAGGAACAAGTAGATAGTTTATTTTTAATGGTATCCCGGATCGTGCACATGTTGTTTTGTAAACAAGGCACAGTGTCATGGAGAGTTCACAAAGAAGCATTTGTTGAAAGATGAAGCGGTACTAGATCTGACTGCAGCTGCATCACAAATCGTAAGTAAATTATCTAATAATGCTTTGTCTGGAAATGACCGTTTTATTTTGATTATGTTGTCAAAAATCACATGCAATAGCGAGGGGGCGTTGATACTGTTTCCTATGCAATGACATTAGCCAATCATAACAGTGGCCGATTACTGAGAAGCCTTAAAGAACACGCCCCTTAAAAACGGGTCATTTTAGAGAGAGGTTCAGAATGAGCGTTGAAAATATTTTTCCACTTTTTTTTTTTTGTGCAAACAACTTTATTAACATTATAAGTAAACCTCAAGGAACATGTAAAAAAAAAAAAAAATCCATGTCATGACCCCTTTAAAAAAAATCTAAACTAAAAGATTGTCGATTCAAATAATAGCAGATTTGTCTCATTTTAAATTAACACCAAAAACTGAGATGAAAAATGTACTTAAGCCATAAATTTACTTTTGCTAATGTAAAATAAATGTTATCGGTATCTTCAAAAGATTTTTTAATTTTGGTACAATTTTTTTTCTGTATGGTGTTGATATAACAGTAAATACTGTAAATTTTGTTACGCTAGCATGTGTGGAAATATTTAAACCATGTGTGTTACAAATAACCCTGTGTTAGTTTGTGCCCCATGCACCCCTACTTAAAGAAATAAAGTGGTAATTAAGTTCAGCTTTTTTGTGATGAAATCAAGAGACACTTTTAATTACAGTAAATTATAATTGACATTTTTTATTTTATTTTTGAATTTAATTCATTTTAATATCTTTAATAAATCAAATAAATGTTTTATTTATAATTAAAACTAATTAGTTAAAATCTAATATGTTCTTAATATGTATATGATATGTAAAAATCATTGGATGTGTTTTGAGAACAGATTTACATCATGACCAGTAAATCAAAATTGTTCTTAATGATTTTTTTTTAAATCTAAATGTAATTGTAGATTTGAATGAAATCTAAATGAAATTGTAAAATGTATGATTTTTTCCTTAGAAATGTAATTGACTATAAATACTTACTAATGTAGCATTTTGTAGAATTTTGTTCATGTATTCACTATTTAGTAAAAGAAGTACTGAACTGAGAAGTATTTAAAATATGAAAAAAAAATCTATTTTACATTTTGCTCAAGCTTGTTTCTGCCTTTCTGTTTTGTGTGTGTATATGCATGTGTGTGTTTCTTAAATTCGTCAAATTTATAATGTAGACACATGCCTTTGTCTGTGGTCTGTGTTGTCAAACATTTTTTTTTCTGAATAAGATCCTTCTCTTTTTGCTCCAGTAACTTCAACTCCTCCTCTATTCTGTCCAGTTCTGTAGGGCCCTCTTCATTTGCAAGGTATCCTAAAAAGAAAATGTAAAGCAACCAAATTATTGTTTGTACTAACTAGTCAAATATAAGCATGCAGATGCATTACAGTCAAGAGTGGAGTCATTGCAATTTGAATGCTCATTTCCTGGTAAAGTAGGCAGGTCCTAGAAAGAGTAATTGCATTACATTGTTTTGCATGTTTTATTGCACAGTGAAATAACCAAATGTTGTTGCTCCTACTCTGAAGTCCATAGAGCAGTCTGAGTCTAACATTATTTCCAGGGGCCAACTGCATAATTCTTAACAACTAGTCTGACCAACTTGCAGTTACCAATGTGTAATAAGTATTTTGGGGATTTAAATTAGTCTAATCTACGTTTTTGTAACCCATTATTATGACCAGTCCTAAAAAGAAAAAAGTACTAGACTAGTTTTAAGACTAGTTCAAGCACTTTATGCAACCAGCTGGCCACAGTAATGTTTCAATTAAGGTAACGTTTATTGTTATTATTTAATTAGAGTCATTTCTTTAGCAATATCATTGCCGTTATATTGGTGTATGAGTGTTATTCCATTACCTTCTATTCTGTTGTTCTTCTTTTGGATCTCCTGTAGGAACTGAAGACGGTTTAGCAGCTGTTGTCGTCTGAAGAGGATGTTCCACAGGTCTGTGGTATCTTCATCCTGTTCAGGGCCCTGTGGCAGCACTGGGGTCGCACTATAGTACATTGTCATAGTACATTGCCCTATAGAACAAATTACATTGATTTTACAACCTTATATGCAAGCATATAGCCTACCTTTTGGCCATGTAAATAAAGGTGCGGTCACATTCGCGAAATTTCGCGAGCAAAAATGGCCCGTTGTCCATTGTCAATAGTGTAGCGGAAGTCACTTTCAGACAAACAGCGGCGAATTCGCGTGACCAACTTGCACATGAGCGAAATCTGCATGGAGAACTATTGAAATGAAATTAATGAAATTCGCCCGCGAAATTTCACAGCAACAGTAAATGTGACCGCACTTTAAAACTGAAAAGCCCTACAGTTCTTCACGTGCAGCAGTCTGTGGTTTTAGTCGCAGGTTCGCGAAAGTGATCTAGATTTCTGCATTGCTTACCCATAAAATGTGGTCTGATCTTAATTTAAGCCATAATTATAGACAAACACTATCTGACTAAACTAATTTTTTTTACAAATGCACTTTGCTTATTATTGAGTAAATAATCACAATGTAGGGTGGAGAAAGTAAGTGAAACATTGAATCACTAACTTGTAGCAGCAAAACATTTTTTTTTTTCTGTGGCTGCTTATAAGACTGTTGACCAATTTTGAACCATCCCTCACAAATATGTTTTATCTTAACAATATTGGTTGTAGCACAGCCCTCTTTAGGTTATGCCACAGCATCTCAACTGACTTATGGTCAGGACTAGGGCCATTGTCTTGACTCTTGTTGCAACACCCAATGACCTAAAGTCAGTCATGAACATTTTTTTTGTAAAATATCTTCATAGACTTTTGTATTCATTCGTCCTTTGATGATTGGAAAATGTCCTGGCAGGCTTACCCTGAAGCAGCAAGGCAGTGTTAATCCACAATGATCCTTCTACCATTCTTCATATTTGGGATGAGGTTTTGGAGTTGGTTTGCTCTAAACAGTGTTGTGCATTTTGTCCACAAAACATTTTCCCAAAAGCATTGTGAAAAATCCAGGTGGACCTGTTTTAGTATTTTTTTTTTTGCAGTGCTTTCTGATAATATACACATGCAGAAAGACGTCAGCAGTTTGTAGAGTTTTCTGGAGGTCCTTTGCTGTTGTCCTCTCACCTCTTTCAGGATTGTCCATTGTGTTCGTAGAGATTTAATGGGCAGGTCACCTATGCGACCCACACTTTGAATCTCATTTCTGTAAATTGACTCCAATTAGCTTTTGGAGGTTACTTTTGGTTCACTTACTTTCAACACCCTGCACTGTGAATGATCACATAATGTGTGTTGTTAGTTTAGTCAGATTGTGTCTGTCTATAACTGTGAGTTATATTTAGATCAGACCACATTTTATGAGTAATTAATGCAGAAATCCAAACATTTACAGTCACACATGTAGACACACTTAACTGAACTTTTTATCTTAAAAACCGTTTGATCTTAAGGATTCTGCTTAAGTGCTTGAAATTTGTTTTTAGATAAATACAAATTGTGCCTGTGTAAGAAATTCTTTACAAAACTACAATTTTATAATTAGGACCAGAGAGTGAATAAAAGCAGCCAACATGTGCTGAACATGCATGTGAAGTCCTTTAAAACTCTCATGAAGGTGACTGAAGATTTTAAAGAATATATATATATATATATATATATTTGCATTTTTTGAGCAATGCATAATTGTTTTGTCTTAGTTTTCATTATTACGTTACTATTATTCTAAAACGTCGAAAATAATAAAGAACCTATAGGTGTGTCTAAACATTTGACCGGTAATGTCGATTTTTCTATTACTCAGGTGTGATAGTGATAGTTCACTTGAATATATCGCTGACTGCGCACATACATCTGACTAAGCAGACAAAGCTTTGGAATCTAGTGATACTTGGTTATTTTATTTAGGGAAATTAGCTTTTGCCAAACAAATATCATGTGAGCTTCTTTAATCCAATTTTCATTGAATTTCTCTTCGGCACTGTTGATATAGGTAATATTTTAATTCTGAAGTGTGCACATAATCCAAGCTTGCTAATCATTGCACACATAACCAAATGGGCAAACTCCACTATTTCTCTAGAATTTACAGTAACAAAAAGATTGCAAATAACATTTTGATCTTGTGGACAATACACTGTTGTAATTTTTTTAACTATTGACATTCTACTGACCGCAGTGCATGCCATTAATGTCAGATACAATATTTGACATTTAAACAATGTTTCACATTTAAATAGTTCTTTGAAGAAGTTAGAAAAAGTTGTAATGAAATTTCAAACACAAATTATTCCCCCATTCTGTTAACTAAATAATATAAATGCATGATCTTGAATTTGCCTAAAGAAAACACGTGCCAGAGTTTCAAGCAATCCAAAAGCATGAAAAGAATGAAAGTGTTTAAGAATGTTTGGTCATTTCTGTGCATCATTGCATTGTACATTTGTGTGTATTACTTGTTCAGTTTTCAGTGTTTCAGGCACCATTTATGATGGACATAAAGCCCATTTAAATGATAGAAAAAAACACTGTCCATTAACAAACAGTTTGATCTATAAATGATGGGTACATCACATTACCTATAGGCACTAGGATGCTGTTTGTTCGGTGAGTCAGAGTCCAGCTCCAGTACTGGAAATGATGACAGTTTTGAAGAATTATCAGTTGAGAGAATGATCAGTTTACTCAATTTTTTAAAAATTCCTTTAGCAGTCCTTGCTTAGCAGTTCTCCTTATGCTGGAGAATTTAGCAGTCTTTGAATACTCCCCCATAATCTCTTATGCCTTCTTCCATAAATGTGAATGTCAATCAAAAAATTAGATGACAAAAAACAAACATAAAAATAAAAAGAATAATGATAAAAAATGTAGAAAGCTTCACAGTAAATGCCACCCAGTCTTCAGATAATATTCACCGCCACCATCATCTTTCACCGTTTCTGTTTGTGGGAACTAAACAAGCCAAGATACGATTTCCATCTTGGTTTGAATACATTTTCATAATCAAATTTGCAGTAAGGGGTGACGTTCTGACTGTACACTGGTTTGTGTGTGTGTGTGTGTGTGTGTGTGTGTAGGTAATGTTTAGTGCCTTGTTTTAGAATGGAATATGAAGATGCTCAGAGATAAATACCACTTCCTTATATTTTTATGTATGTCTGAGTTGGGTTTAAAAGCTTTTTTAATTGATAAGGAACAGCAAGAAAAATCATCAGCACCATGGCATTATTTATTTTTAGGCGAAACATTTATTTTTTATTGTTTATTCTTTATTAGAACACACTTCTTTATATTCAAAAGGAGGTTGGCTAAAACACTTCCATGATCCTTTGCTGTCGGTCACCTCTAGAGGTCAGACTTTCACAGTACCAGAGTGGACACTGTAGTGTGAGGAGCTGTTCTGGACCACGGATGTCATTGATTTAGCAAATTTGAATGTGCAAATTTGACCTTGAAGAAGATTAAAAATAAATGAAATTCATATACAGTTAAGGTCTACTTTAGTGGCTGTTAATGGTGTTGCCAGATTAACTAGAATATCCTAGTTTAGAGAAATGTGTCTAACAGTGTTATTTTATTACCATTGATGTACTATTATAGTTTTTGTTAATATTTTGAATTAGATATTTATTTTTCTGTTTTAATTTTAATATTAGTTAAACCTTTCATCATTTTGTTCTGAGTTTTTGTCATTTTTATTAGGTTTTTTTTTTTTTTTTTTTAAATATGCCTATATTGTAAGTTTTAGTAATATTATAGTAATAATTTTAAGTTTTTAGTTTTAGTTATTTTAGTACTTCAACTAAAATGAAAATGGAAAGTACTGCTTTGGCAGCTAGCTGAAAAAAAGTACTTTTCTTATATTTCATTGTATTTAAGTTGAGGGACGTGTTTCCAAACATGTGTCCGTTGTTGCTCATTAAGCATGTCTGTGAAACATTGAGAGGCACTTCCTGTTTGAGAGGAAGCAGCTGGAGTTGAACCGTGAGTAATGAGAGGGGAATGAAAGGCCTGATACATGAGAGTCGGACAGCACTGCTGCAAACCATATAACCCTTCTCCCTTTTTGCCACCCAAACCTCCTCCCCGCCTCCACTTTTTCTCTCCCTTTTGCTCTTTTTCCCTTTGATCCATCGATTTATTTCAACTCTCTCTCTCTGTTCTATCTATAGAATTGCACAATATGTCACAGACAGAATGGGATGTCCAGTCTCTGCAGCAGGCACATGTGCCAAACGTGATCTAGGATGATGACATCACTGGGGGGCGGTGCTTGAACAGGCAATTGGATGAAGTGGGGTGGGAGGGGCAAAGGAAAGGGGGCTAAAACAGTGAGCAAAGGAACAGAAAGAAGCACATATTATGCAAATATTGTTATGCTCAAAGTTGCTGCAGGCTTAATCAATCAGCCTTTGGTGTTGATTAGGTCATTCTATTTCTATAGGATTTATACTAAAAATCCTCTCATTTGAACTGAACCCATTTGCTTTTTACATCTTTAAAATTCATCTAAATATATTTAAATATACATATATTTGTTTTTAACCTGTTTCGGTTTCTGTTCTCCTTGGGGGGGGAAAGCATAATGGTACATTTATTTGTGATCTTTGTCATTCAAATTCACATTTGTCATAATTCATCATTGATTATAAAAACAGTTCATAGCAACAAATAGACTTTGCGGCTTAAAGACGGCAGAGAGTGTAGAATCACTGCAGATAGTTTTGTCTGTATAGATTTGTCTGTGACGTTGCTTTAATCTGCGAGAGAGTCGGTTCTGACCCTCAGAAGCCAGAGCAGGAGGGAGCATGTGCGTATATGTGCACATGGGGAGGAAGAGAGCGGACAAATCAGATCTTCTGTAAGCAGAGAGACATAAAGATATCTGCTTGTGTTTGCAGTCATTACCCCTGTCTGACCAAACACTAACTCATAGCAGCTGGACTGTGTGTTTAGCAAGCAGACACTCTTGAGATACACAATATAATAGTGTTCCTGTAGCTCAAACAGAAGAGCATGGCACTAACAATGCCAAGGTCATAAGTTTGATTCCCAGTAAATGCATAAATTGATTAAAAACAATGTATTGAATGCAATGTAATGCACTTTGTATAAAAGCATCTACCAAGTGCATAAATGCACATGGTATAGGCTATTATTGATCACTTTTACATAATGGGAGTGTGGCACTGCTGATGTTTCTGTTCTTTTTCAATTTTCTGTTTTGGCTTCATTTTCATTGTTTATTTGCAGTAGTAGTAGTAGTGTAGTAGTACTGTAGTGAAAAAGTAGTGACATTTACTGTGATTAGTATTCTTTGATATTATACATCCATTTTTGTGTCTTTCAAACATAAATGTTTGGGCTCCGGGGACTTATTCAACATTTTTGTTAGTTTAGCTAACACAGATGAAGTTTTGTTGAAACTGATTTACTACAAATGACTTGAAAGCATCATATGCATTGTGTTAAAATCTACTAATCAGTAATGTTTTGCAACAAAGTTATCTAGCCAAAGTGTGTTTTTGAATTCATGGTTACATTATGGCTATATGAATTCCAGCTTGTTGCAAATTTTCTTCAAGACATTTATAATGTTACAAACTGTTCTTTTCCATTTCAAAAAATGCTGTTCTTTTGAACTTTTTATTCATCAAAGAATATTTAAAATGTGTAACAGTTCCACAAAACTATTAAGCAACTGTTTTCGACATTGATAATAAAAAAAAGTTTCTTGAGCACCAAATCAGCATATTAGAATGATTTTTAAAGGATCACGTGACACTGAAGACTGGAGTAATGGCAGCTGAAAATTCAGCTTTGCCATCACAGGAATAAATTACATTTTAAAACATAGAAAATAGTTAATATGTAATAATAGTCCACAAGAGTAAATAATTTCATTCATTAAGTCAATATATTAACATATTAGATAGATAGATAGATAGATAGATAGAGATGTCAGTTTATATGATATCTAGCTTGTTGCAACTTATCTTAAAAAATAACATTTTTGTAAAGGCATCATAACAACTTTTACGTTTATTGCAAATATAAAATGAATGAATTAATGAATAATTATTGCTAAAAAGTAACATTGGATCATTCTTTTGTGGTGGGCCTGGTGAAAATGTTAGCAGAACAAGTGTTTTGACTTTGACAAAATTCTTAATGCAAGCAATTAATCACTAATATTACATTGTAGCTTTTTAACGGACTTGATACTCTCCTGTCTGCTGCATTTCCTATCATGGACTCGGATGGCTGCTGATGAAGGCTTTGAGACTGTTTGCGTTCTTTTTGTGCCACCAACCAATCAACATCATGATGTCATATTCCTGTGGTTTCAGCGAGATGAGCTGTAATTTTATGTAACTAAAGTGGGTGGCTTAAAAGAGAGCACCCAGAACTGACTGCCGTGAGCAAAGAAACCAACAGGAAGGTAATGGGAAGAGGACACGCTTGCAGCTTCCAGGTGGGCCACTGAGCTGAAGGGGTGTAGTAGGTGTCAATGCAGCAATCAGATCTCTCACTCTCCATATCCTGCTGACTCATGCCCACTCGTTCATTCCAGCCCAAACTGTAGCAGACGTCTCCTGACAGGCTCCTGGAGTGGCAGTGTGAGTCATCTGATATCAAACCTTTTCTGATTCATTAAGCCCCTGCGGCCCCTCCCCTACCTCATCCCAAACCTTGTCGCAAACTCCTTTTCAAAATGCAGCACGATGTTCGCACTTAGTTGGAAGACATCTGCGCTGTCCTTCTCCCCTGCTACGCAGACATTGTGCCAGCGATAACGTGGGAACAGAACGGAGAGTAGGCGACCTTTTCAGAGGCCAACATGGAGACGAGAGTGGTGGGACGTTATATTTGACTACAGATCAAATTCAGGTTCGGAGACGGAGTATCGCTGCAGTATGAGGGCCCAGGCCAAGGTACACCTGGCACTCCACAGCACCGTGCATGCTAACGGCAGTTTACTTGGCAAAGTTTCGGTTTCCAAGTCACACCCTGAAAAGCATAAAAACAGAGAACAGTAGCGCTGTGACGAAGAGGACGAGAGGGCGGAAGCAGACTGAGATTGGGCTCAATTCAAGCTCTCTCTCTCTTTCCATGTGTTTGATTTGGAGGTGAAACAAGGACATCCAACCTGAGAACCTGCTGACCTCTGGAGTGGCTGTGCATTAACCAAATAATAAATACCTGCTGCCGGTTGATGTCTTCTATCATATATTTACATATAAACACTCACTTATAATCCAAATAACCTTAAACATTTTCTTAACATTTTTTTTTATTCTTTACTGGTTAAAAAATATATTTAAACATTTTTAAAACAAGACAAATTTGGAGGGTTTTTTTTTTTTTAAGAGAAAATGAGAGAAAAAGAAAATGCGCCAAGACTGCATTTATTTGATTAAAAATCTATATTTGAATATATTTTAAAATGTCATTTATTCCTGTGATTGCAACGCTGAATTTTCAGCAGCATTAGGCAGTTGTGCGGATTAATATTTTTTGTGAAAACTGTGATTTTTCTTCTGCTTCAGGGTCCTTTGATGAATAGAAAATTCAAACGTTCAGCATTTATCAGAAATATTTTGTAACATCGTAAATGTCTTTACTGTCACGTTTGATCAATTTAACAAATCTTTGCTCATATTAGTTCTACTGACCCCAAACTTTTGAAGACTAGTGTAGGTAGTATATACTACTAATTATGAAATACTAATGAAACATAATACTAAATAAAAAATATATATTTATTTTTGCTCTGACCCTAATGGATTCTAAGTATGCAAAGATTTACAGTCAGTTTATAATGCTATGATGATTTTGTACATTATGCACTTTTAGAGTAAAGGGGAAATTGAAAGTAATATTTTTCTCATATTAGGCTCAAAATTCTCACTTCAGTCTCACTTCCTCACTTGAATTTCTATTAGCATTAAGAATGATAATTCCACAATTATAATAATAATAATTCAGTAATATTGTATTAAAATTTTGTATACTGACAAGTTTATCAACAGTACATCAACAACAGGTCTCTACTGAAGAACAAATCACACCATAGGACATACAATATTTATTTAGGAACACAAACAATGATAAGTTAATTATCAGGTAGTCCACAAATATTGTGGGAACGGTATCAATACAGTCAAACAGGGGAAAACATACATGGAAACCCATTTGGGAACAAGTGACCCCAAAAGGAAAGCTTGATCAGAAATTGTTGTAAATGGAAAATAATACAAAGTAAATATTAAAATTACTGACAGCATTGCTTTCTGAAAATTGTTTTCAGCAAATAAGAAATTAAACTTTTTTTTGTCCATAGAAAAAGCAGATTGGGCCAGAATTACAACTTGAATGGGTGTTCTCATCCTTTCTCTAAAACTAGAAATGAGACAGAATTCCTGAAAAGCATTCATGTAGAATTCCCCCAAAAATCAAGAAACTACAAAATATGATATACATATGAATACGTCATGCAAAGTGGCAAGTCTGCTTACAAACATGTTGTACAGTAGTCTGGTTTAATGTAGCTTTAGCGGCATGGATTTACTCTCCTCGGCTAAAAAACAACAGTCTGATAAACCAGCTAACCAGCTCCCCCAAAAACAGATTGAAATAAAACTAGGAGCCATGATTATAAAATATCCAGATCTTTCAGAATCAATTTTCAGACCAATCTTTACAATCTTTGAGGACATCAGTGAGTTACTGCGTAATGGACAAAGCAAAGCATCATGGAAAATCCGGCTCGAGTTCGAAAAAAGGGTGTTCAACTAGTGAGATTCCCTGATTGGTTGAGTAGAGTCAGGTGACCAGTGAGGTACGAAAAAAGTCCCATTATCCAACGGGGAGAGAAAATTTAAGTCCGATACACAATGTTTGAGTGTGCAAGTCTCACACGCTGTACACATGAACGCTTGCATTGAATACTAGTTAGTTAAAAATCGCAAAAACAGATCGCTAATCCGCATGCAACGTCAACTCTCGTCTTGCATAAAGAACACCAGATAAAAGAATAAAAAGTAAAATGTGAGAAAAGTTGCTGCCTTAGATGCTAGACGTCCATCTTTGAGAAAATACCAGAAATAATCCACGGGCGCAATGATCATAGTCCCATATACGTTAAACTACTCTTTTATTATAGAAAAAACTTGGTAATACAATGTGCGCTTGTTTCTTTATTTCACTTATTACCTTCGTGTTGGCTTTCGCTCCTCTTCTGTAAATGTCCATGTTGCTTGGTTATTCTTGGTGTAGCTCTCTCCCCCTCCATGTCTGGTGATAGAGAGAGAAAAAACACCCCTCCCCTGACGCCTCGCTCCGTGTAGTCCAGGCCCTCATCTCTCGGCCTCCATGGCGACGCTGGCCTTCTGTTCGGTTGCCGCTTGCTGGTTGACAGCTGAGGGCCAGCCTGGGGGCGGGTGGGCTTGTTGGGGGGAAGGCCCCTGAGTCCATAAGCCCTGCTGGTTGGGCACGGGTGCGGTCATGCCCCAGCTGACCGGAGGTGGAGGGGGCGAGGTGGCCATGCTGGGACTGCTGCTGCTGTTGAAGCTTTCCGAGGCTTTGAGTCGCGAGAACATGGTGAGGGCGTCTGGGAAGTTTGGTGGCGTTGCGGGTGTGTTTGCGGGGGTACACATCTAAAAAACAAAACAGATGGACAATCACAACTGTGTTCTTGGATAATGCACATCATTTATCAAATTGTTTATCATTTCCTATCACTTTTTGGTGTCAGCAACATGTTTAATGTTTTTGAAAGAAGTGCTTTCAGTGGCTCTTATGTTAACAATGGCTGTATTTATTTATTTGATCAAAAACATTACAATTTAAAGTAACTTTTGCTATTTTAAAGGGTTAGTTCACCCAAAAATGAAAATTGGGCTGTGTTTTGCTCACCCTCGAAGCATCCTAGGTGTATATGACTTTCTTCTTTCAGACGAATCCAGTCTGAGTTATATTAAAAATTGTCCTGGCTATTCCAAGCTCTATCATTGCAGTCAGCGCGTGTTTCTGTTCAACAGTCCAGAAGACCTCAAATAAAGCGTGCGCATCCATAAAACGTGCCTCACACGGCTCCGGGGGATTAATAAAGGCCTCCTGTAGTGAATCCATGCATTTTCATAAGAAAAATATCCATATTTCAAACGTAATAAACACTTTTCTCTCACTTCAGGTATCTGTCATATGCGGAAGGCGTTCCGGCGGATGACGTATGCGTCGCGCGCGCGCCTCTGAGATATGCTAGTCTCGCGAGTTTGTTTACAGGAGCAATGAAAGCAAAGGTTCCTTACTTTAGCAAAGGAAAACCAGTCTCCTCTTGGCTTATATCGAAATCCTCTGACATTTTTCTTTACAAATCTTCGTTTTGTGCTTCTAATTTGTGACCGGCGATATGTTTTGTTCTCTCTCCGCATTCGTCACTAATCACGCAACGCCAACGTCTTACGTCATCCGCCTGCGCAGCTTCCGCGTACGACAGTCAGCAGAAGTGAGAAAAAAGTGTTTATTACGTTTGAAATATGGATATTTTTCTTTTGAAAATGCATGGATTTGCTACAGGAGCCCTTTATTCACCCCCCCGGAGCCGTGTGAGGCACGTTTTATTATAGATGCGTGCACTTTATTTCACGTCTTCTGGACTGCTGAACAGAAACACCTGCTGATTGCAATGATAGAACTTGGAATAGCCAGGGCAATTTTTAATATAACTCCGATATGATTCGTCTGAAAGAAGAAAGTCATATACACCTAGGATGCCTCGAGGGTGAGTAAAACACAGGCTAATTTTCATTTTTGGGTGAACTAACCATTTAATGTAGGCTATTTTAAAATGTAATTTATTTCTGTGATGGCAAAGTTGAAGTTTCAGCAGTTATTTTTTTTCAGGATTCTTTTATAAATAGAAAGTTAAAAAGAACAGAATTTCAAAATTCTGAACAGAAAGTAAAAAAAAACTGAGAGCAAGAATTTTTTGTATAGAAATGTTTTGTAACATTACAAATGTATTTACTGTCACTTTTGTGTCAACTGAATAGGTCCTAGCTGAATAAAAGTATTAATTTCTTTCAAAATTTCCCTAGTAAAAGGTAATATATTTAAAATACATTTATTTCATTCTAAGTACAGTTCAAATCTATTAATGTATTTACTGATATATCGCTTGAGACTTACTGATATAAAAATGAGAGACTTTCAATACATCTTTAACATTCCTAACTAATAAAACACATTTTAAACCGCAGCTAAAACATTTTAGTGGCTAAATTAAATTCTGCCAAGTTGTCCCAGCAGATCATTCCAACATTCCCTCCCTTCCTTCGCATTTTCTCTGCCTGTGTTGATTGGTGCTCTTCTAACAGTTCAACTTCCTGTTTCTCATCTCTGCCCTGGCATCGCCCGCTCTGCCTTGCTCTGTGTGCCATTCAGCTTCTCCATTACATCTGTGACCTCCCCATTGTCCTCTCTGAACTCGCTGTCCTCTGTCCGCAGCAAATCGCACATTTAGAGGTACACAATAGGCCTCATGAGAGCACCCCTGCCATCCTGTGATTTTTTCGGCAGCAGGACAATATCACCAAACATAAACAACATTTCAAAGGTCACCACAAATCTGCACAAGGCAGCAGTATGTGGGTTGAATTAGGACTAATATGTGGGGAGAAATCTAAGAGATTGTCAATGAAAGCTAAATGAACAGACAGCGTTACATTGGGATACTTCCTGGTGTGCCCTTGCACAGGTATGAGAAACATGTCCATATTGTCTTACTGCAGCAATCACATCGGCATCCGCGTCCCATCCAGTCAGCAACCTTAAATACGGCCGCCTGCAGTTTTTATTGACCCACCTGTAAGGATATCTCTCCAAAAACCACCACAATCACCCCATTGTGGCCGGTCAAAAGTCTCAAATGGACCTCCGTGTCCCTAGATGCCTTTAATTCACAAGAGTGATTAGAACAGGAAGTCTGAGGGATTAAAAAAACAGCTATGACGCTTCAAATGACAATGGCTTCAAATGGCAATGAGGAGGGGGAAAAAAATCCCTCGGTTTGGGAGAGTCGCACAAAATGGCATCCAGCAATACATCACCCAGCTGGACAGCTGCTGCAGATGTGGAGAAGACGGTCAGTGGCTTAACAAGGCTGTCAAACCGAGAGCAGATGCATTTGCAGATCCTCCATAATTCAGAAACATTGACAAAGCGTGCTTCAAGAGGTGCGGTGTACATAAACATGCTCCGGCAGACAGCTGGGTTGCTATGGAAATATTTTGGTTGTGAGGACAGATCTGTTGATGAGAAATGAGGTCAGAGTTGGTGTAAAAAAACCTGCGGTGCACAGCCCAGTCCACTTTGTTATAGTTTATTTTTGTTTGTTACATTTGATTTACTTGGAAACCCAGTGAATGTTTAAAACTGTATTTCTATCTATCTATCTATCTATCTATCTATCTATCTATCTATCCATCCACACCCCTTGTCTTCCATTGGTTGGTCAAAAAGATAACCCAGTCCCAAGTTCACTGCTGGTCTGGATTCTCAAACAAAGAATGTTTAGATAGCACTACACAATGTAAAGGCTGTAAAACAGGGCACAATGTACTGTGTTAATATGAAATAATTTTCCATATACATTTTTTACAGATGTTTTACCCATATTTTGAATTATGCATTGCTTCATGTTGATTCTTTTTCTTACAGTGTACAAAACCAGAGTGTTTTTACTTTACAACCTGCAAATGGCTTACTTGTCTCTTCATATTAAATTAAAATCAGAGAAAGTATGAAAAAAACAATTCAACTTGTATCACCACATGCTTTTGAGTAGTTTTTGCGTAGTCTTTGTTTTAAAACAAGACCAATAGTGTGACACTTTTTCAGCTGCCTTAGTTCCGGAAGCATTTTTCCCAATGGGATTTAAAAAAAAAAAGTCTATAACCAAAAGCCATGAACCAAACCAACCTGCTACAAGGTAAACCACAAATTACAATCTTTGACTTAAGCAAAATAGTTTTGAAAATCAGCCAAAAAACAAAGGTACAAGACTGCAAGAAAGAATGGCAACTCCATTAAGCATTGCAAATAGCATAGTTGAAGAAATAAAAAACTATTTAAAAACTGTTGTTTTCGACATTAACAAAAAGGTCCAGATCTAATGTGGGACTTGGAAACAAACATCTTTTTGTGACTTCAAATAGGATATCCTTGATTGCCCATTTCCAACTAGAACCATAGCAAAAACATGTAAGTGAACCCAGCGTCTTTGGTTCACCAAGCACAACATAAGCCCTGCAGAGGCATCAGTGAAACAAAATTAGAGAGCATCAACCTTGTTCCCCTTTACTATTGTTCAATGAGCCAGACTGTTCCAATCCACAAAAAAAGTCTATAACCAAAAGCCATGAACCAAACCAACCTGCTACAAGGTAAACCACAAATTACAATCTTTGACTTAAGCAAAATAGTTTTGAAAATCAGCCAAAAAACAAAGGTACAAGACTGCAAGAAAGAATGGCAACTCCATTAAGCATTGCAAATAGCATAGTTGAAGAAATAAAAAACTATTTAAAAACTGTTGTTTTCGACATTAACAAAAAGGTCCAGATCTAATGTGGGACTTGGAAACAAAAATCTTTTTGTGACTTCAAATAGGATATCCTTGATTGCCCATTTCCAACTAGAACCATAGCAAAAACATGTAAGTGAACCCAGCGTCTTTGGTTCACCAAGCACAACATAAGCCCTGCAGAGGCATCTGTGAAACAAAATTAGAGAGCATCAACCTTGTTCCCCTTTACTATTGTTCAATGAGCCAGACTGTTACAATCCACAAACAAGCAGATTCTCCTCCATTTGAAATAGCTAGAAATATATAGCATAAAACAAAGGAAAGCTTTCAAATTCCTTTGAACTAAAACAGTGATGCAATTCACTGCTTCATGCTTAGCATGGAAGTTCTAGTACAACTGCTGTTTTGCATCCTTCACATGCATGTCTACATGACTGTGGCAGATGGTGCATGAAATATAATGATAAGGTTTGTAATGAGATAATTGACGGTTCACTGCAGCGTTCCATTGTAACACAAAACTGTATAACACTGCCTGATCTGCTGTACGCGTATCTGTGAGTCTCTGAGAGAAAGAGAGACGCTGGCAGTTGTCGTCAAGCAGGCAGACAATGCCTTTAGGAGGTGCTTTGATTTTTATAACAGTAATTTGTAATCACATACTGCAGAGATGTAGAGGTTTTTCTGATCTCTGCACTCTATTATACTGTGTGTGTGTGTGTGTGTGTGTGTGTGTGTGTGTGTGTGTGTGTGTGTGTGTGTGTGTGTGTGTGTGTGTGTGTGTGTGTGTGTGTGTGTGTGTGTGTGTGTGTGTGTGTGTGTGTGTGTGTGTGTGTGTGTGTGTGTGTGTGTGTGTGTGTGTGTGTGTGTGTGTGTGTGTGTGTGTGTGTGTGTGTGTGTGTGTGTGTGTGTAGGTTTAAGTGTTTACACATATGTGAGCAAATGATCTCTCAGTTCAAGGCTTGATTATCAACCTGAGTGTAACAGTACAGAGGGATTTCAGAACAAAACAATAGGCAAGTATTGTCTACAAAAAGGCTGATTTATACTTACTGTATGTTAAAAACAAAGGACACGAGCTGCAGTGTCCTCTGTCAAGTGATTGTGCAGTGATCATAAACCAGCAAAAGTTGTTCAATCAGAACAGTTTAAATGTCGTCCAACTGAAAGACATCTTGGAGAGTTATGACTGCTGTCCAAGAGCATTTTTTCGTGATTAAACAGAAGTAGCGACAAATCTTTTCTTCTGTATTGTGACGTACATTAGAGTGTAACAGCTTATTAAAAAAGAAAAAAAATGTAGGGCTGGGAACTGGATCTATGCATCATTTGATTGGATTTTGAGCTGTTAGCATTGCACTCGATAAGAGTTTGCATAATTGGAAGGTCGAGGTCAGAAATGTAAAAAAATAAAATAAACATATACTTATATGAATTGTTCATAATAAGATTTATAACATGCATTTAGAAAATAGGGTGAATACTATAAAAACAGTAGTGATTACTAAATTAGCATTCACACCATACTATAAGTGTGCACTGCGTGTCGTCTACTGCTTTAAATGCTCCAGCAGCTCCTTAAAGCCAGGAGGCTGTCAGTGATTTTATTGTACATCAGCTGGAAAAACTGTTTTGAAAATTGGTTCCAACAATATCATTTTTCTGTGCCATTAACACTATAGCTGTGGTGTGAACATGCAGCTCACAGAATTAGAATGATTATTAAAACTTTAGTTATAGTTATTGTCCTTGGTGTGAATGGGCCTTAAATACTCTAACATACCATATATATTGTCAGACGTCATATTATATAACTGAAGCTATAACTGGTTGAATGAAACATTTCTCATTCTTTTTTTCCAGATACTTCACAAACGGTTAGTCTGCTAGCTGATACCGTGGCATTAAATTAGCATACGATTTTATCCAAAGTGACTTGATGAACATCACAAGCAATTTACCATTCAAGAGACAATTCACAGTTCTGCAGTGACAAGCTTCCAAGAGTATGCCAGCACAAATCTAGCTTAGAGGAAAAAAAGAGAGAAAATCATTTTTAGGAAATGCCTTTGACTCTGGTTGTGATTTCAGTTAAATTAGCCTGCTTTCCTAGCATTGCTTCCGAGGGGTAATCGGAAAGGCTATTTTGATTATAGAAGAATATGATGTGATATGTTTTTGAACAGATGATACAAACGGTTACCTTTGGGGTTTGAATTCTGCAGGGGGCTAAAATCATCTACCAGCCGGGGCAATCTGGGCCATGCTAACCCGTTAAACCCATGTGCATTGTACGTTACTTCTTGTACATCTGCGATTCACACTCACTGCATACTGGGAAACATTGCTTGTAAATGTGGTTTACTCTTTCTGGCTCCAACCACGACATCAACTCAAGGCCAAATACTCAAATATAATCATTGTTTCAGAGTGAAATACTTTGTATACACTGCCTTTGATGAGACATTCCGGTGTTTCTTAACTTCTCAGCCTGTATTTTGTCTTTAGTATGTTTCACACAGATTGTCCCACTTCCAAGAAAGAACATCTGCTCGTTTTTATAGGCTCCAGAGACTGTAAGGTCATCAAGATAAGGAGCTTCACTCCATGATCCTTTTAATCAAACTGTCAGTTAACTGCAATAAAGTCCTGTCGTTACTCTAACCTTTCCCCACCCCTCTCTGTAAGGTGCAGGGAATTCAGCTGTATCTGAGAATTAAAATACTGCCAACTCTTTCTTAGGTCACACCCAGGAACAAACCACAGTTAAAGTTACCAGAATTTGTACCCCTCCTTCTCAGCCTCAATGCCAGGAAAAGAGACTTTTCTACCCTTTGTGTGTTAAATCCTGTTTTAATTACCGTACTTTAACCAGAGGATAACTGGCCATCTTACTAAGGCTATTCTTTTTACTTTGGCGGTGACTGCATGGTCAGAGCTTCACTGGACAGAATACAAGAATTCCTTGGGCCAAAAATTTATTTCTTAAAATGTGGAAATTTTGCTCCGTATAAACCATTATTCTTTGGTAATGAAAATTAAGTATGATGTCTAATCATTTTTACTAAATTAGACTAAAATCACATCTGTCAAAAAAATGTTTTATAAAAGTACTGTAATATAACAGCCAATAATTCAATATCGAAGGGACAAAGTATAATTTTTGTCTTGATTTGCACATTTGTCCAGAGTGTATTCTGTCACTATTAGTCATATGCAATACATGCATTTATTTGAAAGGACAAAATCCAGAATATTCATCCTTTTTTGTCCTACTTTCTAACTAAACTGAAAGGGAGCAATTTTAGTGTGAATGACATTTTTTCAGTTTCAGGAACCCAGATTTCATTATAAAATTCATAATTAAGTTTGAAAGAGCCTTATGTGATACCCAACTTTCTGTTTGAGTATTCGGCTCAGCGTGTGAGTTATGAGCTAACGTGGTCAGCAATTATTGTAGGGTCACTCTAGGAGACAAACATTTAACATTACACCTGTCCAGAGCATGATCTCAACCTATGATGATATGCCCATTCACAACAATTATTTCCTATTAATATACCTTAAATAGTCAAATGAACAGCAGCTCATAAAGATGTTAAGCTCCAGGGAGGCCTGAACATGTGGCAAACTTTAATTACGACTGTGATGTTGTGCTTTAAAAATAAATTATGAAGGAATAGTTCAGTTAAAAATAAAAATTATCATGTTGAGTAAATTATTTTATGATCAATGACTACAGTCGCCATCAGTTATTCTTTTCCAACAGCCTCCAAACAAAATGATACACTAAACCAATATAAAAGAACACTCTGTGAGGTAAGCATACTAGTCTGCTGATTTTTTCATGCACTTTGACTTCACTGTCAATCAGAATAAGTGTGCTAGTGCAGGGGAAATTGTAGTGCAAACTCAATTAGGACTGCAACTAATAACATTAGTAAGTGTTGGCAGCCATGCATGCAATAAAATCACACCTCTGCTTCTTGTGCTTTCACCTGCTCTATTTAAACTGTGATGCAGTGGGCATCACAACTATCCTGTGTTCAGCGATAAACAATGATCTGTAGATACTTTTTTGCTTCAGCAAAACCATTTATGCCCCATACACTCACATCAATAAACCTCAAACAGACACAAACATGGGGTGAACTGCAATGTTTAACTGAACATTTACAAATGCCAAATTTTAATTACATAATTTCTGTTTTATCACAAAAAAAAACTAACAAATTCCCACTGTTTTGACATTTTATATGATTAGCTTCGAATTTTTTAAAACAATTTAGAGTCAGACAGATTCACTAATTAATTTTTCAGTTTTATAAAATTGTAAAAATTATTAAAGAAAAAATAAAGCATAATATAACAAGCATTTATTAATTTTACAAATTAATGTTAATTTCAACATTTACCAATACATTATTAAAATCAAAAGTTGTGTGTATTAACATTATTTACTGGACCTGAGCTAACATGAACTAACAATGAACAGTTGTATTTATTAACTAATGTTAAAGGGATAGTTCACCCAAAAATGAAAATTTGATGTTTATCTGCTTACCCCCAGGGCATCCAAGATGTAGGTGACTTTGTTTCTTCAGTAGAACACAAACAAAGATTTTTAAGTCAAACTGTGACGGCGCGTGAGGCGTCTTCTTCTTCTTGCTTTACGGCGGATCGCAGACTTATAAGTGCATTACCGCCACCTATCTCTCAAATGGACCATTGACACTC